>NW_006399788.1:13347598-13384011 GCF_000299155.1 Elephantulus edwardii | reverse complement strand
AGCAGGGTTTAGGGCTGTTGTGCATAGGGTCGCTATAAGTCGGAAACGACTCGACGGCACATAACAACAACAACAACAACAACAACATACCATGAACTTGTAGAAAAAAAAAAAACCTAAAAGAACAAATATATTTTGGAAGAATTTCAGCCAGAGTGTGCTTTATAGGCAAAGATGGTAAGACTTTGTCTGGCAGGTTTGGGGCATGTGTTCAGGAGGGCCAGTCCCTGAGGAAGGACACTTTGCTTGGAAAAGTAGAGAGTCAGGGTTAGTGAGGAAGCCCCTCAATGAGACGGGCTGGCACAGTGAATGCAGATGGGCCTCAGCACAGCAAAGACTGTGAGGATGGTGTGGGATTGGACAGGGTTTCCTTCTGTAGTAAACAGGGGCACTATGAGACTGAGCCAACTCCATGGCACCTAACAACCACCACGTGAATTAGATAAAAAGAAATCCTGAATTTTCCCTTATTCGAGTTAGCTTTCCCACCCCCTAGTTTATATTCAAATCAAGGAGGGTTGAATGTAGATCATGTACTAGCCCTCAGGAGATGGATGAGCGAGCCAAGGAGGGGGTCACATGCTCCCAGCACAGCCTCTTTGTGGCACTGTGGTGTGGTGCATCTTGGTGCACTTGTCCCTTTGGGAGATGACTCAGGCTCCTGGAAAGCCATGGTCCTTCCTTTAGGCCTGGCATGGGCTCACTGGCCCCAGAATATCAAACACCTGACTGCTCTTCAACTTCTGAGTACATCCAGCAGCCCCCAGAGAAAAAGAATGGGATACTCTAGCACACCAGGAGAAAAGGAAAGCATTGGATAAATAAACAAAACTGGAGTTGTGTTGAAAGCCATTATCCAAGGCACCTCAGAGTCCTGGTGCCTCAGCACAACTCCAGTTTGAGCTCAGATGCTAACTTGAAGGTCAACAGTTCATACCCACCAAAAAGCTCCGAGAAAAGACTCAATGACCTGCTCCTGTAAATATTACAGCCACAAAAACCCTGTGGAGCACAGTGACTGCAACAATGGATCTAAGCACAGGTGGAGATTGTGAAGATAGTATAGAGCTTCATTCTGTTGTAGTTAGGGTCACTGTGCATCAGAGCTGACTAGATGGCTTCTAGTAACAATCACAATCACAATCACATCCCGCAAGTCCCGGATAGACTTCTAACAGAGTGTCTGGAACAGTTCTCTGTATCTATTTCCTCACATCTTGTCTCCTTCTCCTAAAGACAAAGCTTCTTGAAGGGAGATCCATGTTTCCTTGCTTTCTCTCCCATCACAGGACTTTGACACGATAGTCACACAACATATTATAAAAGGTTAGATGGATGGACTCGTAATCTCCTTGCTAGCCCACAGAGCAAAGAGGGCAACAGACTTCAGAAGAGGGGACTGTAATCAGGAGACAGACTCACTACCAGAGCTAGCACATTGAAGTGCTAGGGAGGGAGATTCCTGCCAACCCCTGGACAGAAGATGCTCCCGTTCAGGAACCTAATTACTGCAGTCTGCAAACCTAAGAAGACAACAGACTTCAGGAGAGGTGTCTGCAATCAGGTGAGATACTTACTCCTAGAGCCAGTACGTTGTGGTGCTGGAGAGTGTGGGACTGCTCCAGGTGGGATTATCTGATTGCCACAGGGCCAGCCCACAGAGCAAAGAAGACAACAGAATTTCAGGGAGGGGTTTATAATAACGTGAAAGACTCAATACCAGAGTCAGCACTTTGAAGTGCTGGAGAGGAAGGGCACTGCCTGCCAGCCACCTAGATAGAAACAGATCTAGGTCAGTAACCTGGCCTTGCCACTCTACAGACCAAAGAGAACGATAAACTCCAGGAGAGCAAGCTACAACATGGCAAGATTCCCACAGCGCTTCAATGCAGACCACAGCGGATCTAAAGGACTTTTAAAAAGGCAACCTTTCCTGACCCACAGGCCCAGAAAGGATTTCCAAAACAAGTTGCCCATCCCAATAGATGGAACACTTTAAGCCTGCAATCAATGGACAAAAACATAAGGATAAAGAACTGTCAACAACTTTCTCAGACACAATAGAAATGGCCAAACTCATACCCAAAAACACTTCACATAATATCAAGAATGCAGCAGGCAGCTTCAAACACTGTAAAAGCAACAAAAAGAAGGCTTTTCCTACAAAGGCAGAGCATATTGCAGACCCAACAATTAGCCCAAAGACAGGAAGGCAGAAGAAATACATTGACACAGAGTCATATTTTCAGCTACAGAAGAAGGTACAAATGATGGGAAAAAAGAATGCAAGCCATAAATAAAGAAAATATTCCTGAGACTGGAAATCAGAAGAAATATACTGATGTGGAGTTGTACAAAAACTACAGATGAAGGTGCAAATAATGGAAGAAATACTAGAATCCATAAATAAAGTGAATACTCCAGAGATAGGGAGCCAGAATAAACAAATTGATGCAGAGGAATATAAACATCTACAGAATAAATTATAAAAGATGGAAAAAATAATTGAAACTATGGGATAAAGAACTTAAAATACTATCACAAGACAGAGAGGGTATAGCCAGCACAGCACTGGAAATAACAGAAATGCATGAAACTGCAATCCAGAATATCAAAACTGAAATGGCAGAAGTTTCCAACATGCTTGAGGGACAAAAAAGCAGAACAGAGGAGATAGAATTGAGAGTTGGTGACTTGGAAGAAAAGAACCTCAACTGAAACATACAAGAAGACGAATCAGAAAGAAGATGGAAGGAAAATGAATAAAACATCAGAACCAAAAAACATATGATCAGAATTCTAAAACTCTAAGGGGTCAGTGAAAGCATTGAGAAAAGTGTGGAAAAAGTACTAGAAGAAAAATTCCAAGTATCATGAAGAATGAGGAAATCTGCATTCAAGAAGCTCAGCAAACCCCACACAGACTAGACCCTAAAAAGAAAAACATCAAGAAATATCATAGTCAAATTCTCCAAAATCAAAGATAAAGACAATATTAAAAGCAGCACAAAATACACAGCCACCAACAAAAGAGAACCAATTAGATTAAGTTCTGATTTCTCAGCAGAAGCTATGTGAGCAAGAAGACAATGAGTTGGCCAGCCAAAAAAAGTGAAAAGAGTTGCCAGCCAAGCATTTTATATTTAACCAAGCTGTCCATCAAATACGAAAGAGAAATTAGATCCTCTCAAAAAAGCAGGAACTTAAGGATTTTGTGAAGACAAGACAAACTAGAAATTCTCAAGAAAATTCTCAAGAAATTCTAAGGGAAGTCCATTATACAGAAACACTAAAGGAAAATGGATGGACCACAGTAACCAGAAAGAACAGGGAAAGAAACACAGCAAAATGATAGCAATAAAACCTAGCCTGCCTGTCAATAATCACACTAAATGTGAATAGAGTAAATGCACAAATAAAGAGAAAACAAGTAGCATAATGGATAAAAAAACAATGTCCATCAATATGTTTTCTACAAGAGAAATAAGGGAAAAGATAGACTAAAAATCAAATGGTAAAAAAATAAAAAAAGCAGGAATGGTAATACTAATCTCTGATAAAATAGACTTCAGGATGAAAACCATCTAAAAAGATAAGAAAGGGGACTATATAATAATTAAAGGCACAATAGATCAAGAAAACATAACCTTGGCCAACATCTATGCACCAAATGATAGTCTTGCAAAATATATAAAACAAAGGTTAACAGACTTGGAGAAAGAACTAGATAGCAACACAATAGTGGCAGAAGATTTTAACACACCACTCACATGAAAGGAAAGGTCAACTTGAAAAATAATTAGCAAAGAAGCAGAAGATCTAAACTATATTATCAGCCAAATTTATCTTGTAGATGTATTCAGATTGTTGCACCTAACTAAATGTCAAATTACTTTGCTCTCAAGTGTATGTGGTACATTCTCCAAAACTGATCACAGCAAAGCCTGACCAATAATAAAATTTAAAAAACCCCAAAGCTTCAACAAAATAAAAACCAATTTAAAAAGCAAGCCTCAACAAATTAAAAAACATTGACAGAATACAAAGTACCTTTCCAACCATGATGCCCTGTAACTGAAAATTAGGAGGGTAGTTCTTCCAAACTCTTGGAGGCAGTGGCTGAGGAGGTGGCTGCTTGGACCAAGCATGAGAGATCAGCTTTTCTAATTGGACTGCGTGGCTTTCAGCAAAGAGAGGCGCGATGTCAAGAGAAAAAAGCAGCTGGTCGACTTGGGCCTCTTGAAGGAGGATGAGGAGTTCGAAGAGTTCCCTGCTGAATACTGGGCTAGTTTAGATGAAGATGAAGATGCACATGTCTGGGAAGATAATTGTGATGATACAAATGTAGAATATGACTCATCTAATCACTTACAAGTTGAATTAGAGCAGGATGGTTATAAGATGGAGAACTCATAGCCTCCAGAAGTGCTGGAGCAGCCTAAACTTGAACCATTTCCTAAATTCTAGGACATAGAACACAGGATAGAACACTTAAACAAATTATATGTTTATTTATTATTTGTTTGGGTTTATTTTTTGGTTTTGTAACAAAAAATTAATGTGCTTATTTATCTTTGGGGAAAAACACTAAAAATTAATGACAAGAGAATAAAAACTTATAAAATCACCCACATGGAAGGTAATCAAGTCCCTGCTAGAACACAAAGCAAGAGTGGCATCCACTTCCTAAACAACATGCCTCTGGAAACTCTATGAACTTTGATAAATGATGATAGTTATAGAAAGGCTTCAGGCCTCTTGTTCATAGGGTCAGTGTCAGTTGTGCTCGACTCAACAGCAATCAACATCAACAATAGAATACAACTGGGTTATAGAAGAAAAAAAATTGAAATAAAAAAGTTCCTCAAAACAAATGATAATGAATATGCAACATACCAAATCCTCTAATATACAGCTAAGGCAGTCCTTAGGGGGGCAGTTCATAGCAATAGGCACACACATAAAAAAGAAAGAAAGAAGCAAAATCAATCCCTCCATAAATTAAAAGAAGATCAACAATCTAACCCCACAGCCTCTAGAAGAAAGGATTATAAAGCCAAGAACTGAAATAAATGAGATAGAAAACAGAAAAACAATTGAAACCATCAACAAGACCAGGAGCTGGTTTTCCAAAAAAGGTCAATAAAATAGACAAACCTTTGGCAAACTTAACAAAAGGAAAAGACGCAAATAAATAAGAAACAATAGAGATAAAACCACAATAGAACCAGGTGAAATAAAAGAAATAATATTGGTAAATTAAGAAAAGCTATACTTCAATAAGTTTGAAAACCTAGAAAATGGACAAATTCGTAGAAACTCACACCCTGCCCAGACTGACACAGACAGGTGTAGAACAATTGAACAGACTCAGCACAAAAGACATTGAGCAGGTCATAAAAAGACTCTCCCACAAAAATACCAAATGGCTTGATTGCTGAATTCAATCAAGCTTTCAGAGAAGCTATGTCACTTAATTATACTTAAATTATTAAAAAAAAAAAGAGGGAATACTCCCAGAGTAATTCTACGATGCAAGCATAACCCCAATGCCAAAACCAGGCAACACATTACCAAAAAAAGAAAACTACAAATATCTCTCATGAAGATAGAGGTAAAAATCCTTAACAAAAGCCTGTCCAATAGAATCCAACAGTATAAAAAACCAAAATATCATGACCAAGTAGATTCATAACAGGGATGCAAGGATGGTTCAACATAAGAAAAACAATCCATGTAATTCATCACATTAACAAAGCAAAGAACAAGAACTACATGACCCTATCAATTGATGCAGAAAAAGCCTTTGACAAAAAATCCAACACTTCTTAAAAGATTAAAACATGCAGTAAAATAGAAATGGAATGGAATTTCTTCAACATACTGAAAAGTTTATACACAAAACCAAAAGCCAATAACATTTTTATTGGAGAAAGATGAAAATAATTTTCCTTCCATACAGGTACCAGACAAGGACCCACACTTTCACTACTCCTATTAGGTGCTAATTGTGGAAAAGACCACCAACTACTCATATGCAAGTTCAAGCTGAAGCTAAGGAAAATTAAATCAAATCCAGGGGAACCAAAATTTAATCTTAAGTCTATTCCACTTGAATTTCAAAACCACTTCAGACACAGGCTTGAGGCCTTTAACACCAATGAGCAAAGACCAAATGAGCTGTGGAAGGATATCAAGAGTATCATCCATGAAGAATGCAAGAGGACATTAAAAAAGGCAGAGGATGAAGAAAAGATCAAGATAGATGTCAGATGAGGCTCTAAATACTGCACTAGAGCTCTGAGATGCCAAAGAAAAGGGAAGAAATCAAGAAATTAAGGAGCTGAACAGAAGATTTCAAAGGACAGCTCTGGAAGAAAAAGTAAAGTATTATAATGAAATGTGCCAATAGCTGGAGTCAGAAAATCAAAAGAACTGACATTGCTCAGCATTTCTTAAGCTGAAGGAATTGAAAAACAAACTCAAGCAAAAAGTTGCAATACTTAAGGATGCTTTGGGCAGAATAGTAAATGATCCAGGAAGCATTAAAAGAAGATGGAAGGAGTATACAGAATCACTGTACCAGAAGGAATTGGCAAACACAGAAGAATTTCATGAAACAACGCATGAGCAAGAACCTGTGGTGATGAAGAAAGAAGTTCAAGCTGCTCTGAAAGAATTGGCAAAAGAAAAAATGAGACTTCGGGAATTGAAAGCATACCAATTGACATATTTCAACAGATGCTGCCCTGGATGTGCTCACTATGTTGTGCCAAGAAATTTGGAGGACAACCAGCTGGCCAACTGACTGGAAGACATCTATATTTTCTCCCATTCCAAAGAAAGGTGACTGGACAGAGTGCAGAAATTATTGAACAATATCATTAACATCTCATGCAAGCAAGATTCTGCTGAAGATTATAAAAAAATGACTGGAGCAGCACATCAACAGAGAACTGCCAGATGTGCAGGCTGGGTTTAGTAGAGGCTGAGGTATTAAGGGTATTATAGCTAATATTAAATGGATGTTGCCTGAAAGCAGAGAGTACCAGAGAAATATCTATCTGTTTTTCATTGACTATACAAAGGCATTTGACTGTGTGGATCATAACAATATGTGGCTGACTCTGAGAAGAATGGGAATCCAGAACACTTGATTGTGCTTACGTGATACCTATACTTGGATCAAGCGACAGTCATCAGAACAGAGCAAGGCAACACCGCATAGTTCAAAACTGGAAAGGGTGTACACCAGGGATGTATCCTATCTCCATACCTTTTCAATCTATATGCGAAACAGATTATCCAGGAGGCTGGGCTGTATGAAGAGAAATGTGGCATCAAGATTAGAGGAAATTCATCAACAACCTGCACTATGCAGATGATATAACCCTTTTTGTAGAAACTGAGCAGGACATGAAGCACTTGCTGCAGAAGGCTGGGAACTGCAGACTTCAATATGGATTAAAGCTCAATATCAAGAAAACAAAGATTCTCACCAATGGTCTGATTGGCAGCATCAATATGGATGGTGAAGAGAATGAGATTGTTAACAGCTTCAGTATGCTTGGCTCTACAATCAACAGTGTTGGTATCAGCTTCCAGGAATGAAAAGACAAATTGCATTGGGAAAATCTGCTGTCAGAAAACTCTCCAAAGTACTAAAGAGCAACAACGTCAGTCTGCAGACTAAGGTGCACCTGATACAGTATGGTATATGGTATATGGTATATGGTCTTTGCAATCAGTTGCTATGCATCAGAAAGATGGACAATGGCCAGAGATGACAGAAAGAGAATTGATGCCTTTGAGCTGTGGTGCTGGAGAAGAGTATTGAATATGACATGGACTGCTAAGATAATAAACAGATTTGTCCTGGGGAGGGTGAAACCAGGCTGCTCCTTGGAGGCAAGGATCTGAAGCCTCATCTGACATACTTTGGACATGTTGCAAGGAGGGACGGGTCCTTGGAGAGGATGTCATGCTTGGGAGGGTAGAGGGACAGTACAGGAGGGGAAGACCCTCAATGAGATGGATTGATTCAGCGTCTGGGGTAATGGGGGTAGGTGTGTCAGAGACAATGAGACTAGCACAGAATAGAGCAGGGTTTAGGGCTATGGTACATAGGGTCGTTATGAGTTGCAGTGATTTGACGGCACATAACAACAACAACAAGGCAATAAGAGAAGGAAATAAGAATCATACAGATCAGCAAAGAGATAGTAAAATTGTCATATGTAGACAATATGATAGCATACACAGAAAACCTCAAGGACTCAACCAAAAAACTTAGAACTAATAGACCAACTTAGTAGACTGGCAGAATATAAGATCAATATACAAAAATCAGTGGTGTTCCTCCACAGTCACAAGAAAAACACAGATATGGAAACTAAAAAAGTAAAATCATATATAATAGCCAACCACAAATTGAGATACTTGGAAATAAATCTAACCAGAAATACAAAAGACTTAAAAAGAAAACTACAAAACGCTATTGCAAGAAACAATTATAGGCCCAAGTAAATGGAAAATGTTCCATGTTTCTGGATAGGAAGACTCAATTTAGTGAAAATCATACTAAAACCAATCTACATTCTTAATGTAATTCCAATACAAGTGCCAAATTAACTTCTAAAAGAGATAGAAAAGGCAACTGGCAGATTATTTGCAAAGGAAAGATAATTCAAATAAACAAAGCTCTTCTGAAAAACAAAAATGAAGTGGGAGGCATAGCACTCCCTGATCTCAAAACCTACTGCACAGCTATAATAACCAAAACAGCATAGTTCTGGTACAATGACAGGCACATAGACCAGTAGAACAGAATCGAGAACTCTGAAATTAACCCACGTACCCACAGTCAACTGGTATTTGATAAGGCAACAAACCTATCAAAGGGGGAAATGACAATCACCAATCATCATTACCACATCTTGATTGCATGTATGGTCAATTCCAGACTGCAAGATTTGGTAAAATTCTCAATTTCTTCTTTGGCACCAGATATAGGAGCATATATTTGAATAATAGTGGTGTTATTTATTCTTCCCTGTATGCATATGGATATTATCCTTTCATTCACAACATTGTATTTCAGGATAGAACTTGAAATTGCCTTTTTTCTATGAATGCAACACCATTCTTCTTCTGTTTTTCATTCCCTGCACAGTATACCATATGATTACCTGATTCAAAGTGACCATTGTTGGTCCATCTCATCTCACTAATGTCCAGTATGTTGATGCTTATGCGTTTCACTTCATTTTTAACCATCTTCCATCTTTCCAACATTCAATCTATATACATTCCATGTTCTGATAATTAAACAATGTTTGTTATTGTTTTTCCTCATTTCAGCTGACTTCCAATCTGGAAGGAGAAATATTGTACTGGGAACATCTGCAGTTAGGGACCTCTCCATATTATTGAGGAGTAATGATGTCAGTTTGAGGACTAAGGTGTGTCTGATTCAGGCCACAGTCTTTCTGATTACTTGCTACGTATCTGAGCAATGTATCTGGGGAATGAATAAGGATGGCAGGAAAATAATTGATGCCTTTGATCTGTAGTGTCGGAGAAGTGCACTGAACATTCCATGTGTGGCCAAGAGAACAAACAGACATATCTTGGAGAGCGCGCAGCTGGAGTGCTCTTTGGAGGCAAGAATGATGAGGCTTCACCTCTTATACTTTGGGCATGTTGCTAGGAGGGGCTATTTTTTTGAGAGGGACATGATGCTGGGAAGGGTGGAGGGTTGGCAAAAGAAAGGAAGACCCTCAACCAGGCAGATTGACATGGTGACTGCCGCAATGGGCTCTAGTGTGTCAAGAAGTGTGAAGATGGAACAGGACAGGACAGGGTTCTGATCTTTTGTTCACTAGGTTGCTATGAGTCATACTCAACTCGACAGCACCTAACCACAATCTGCAAAAAGCTGAAGCAGAAGCCACATCTCCTACCGTACACAAAAACCAACTCATAGTGGTTCAGGGACCTATGGGTAAAGTCCCAAAGGGGATGAAACTCAGGTTTAGCCTGTTATAAAAAGACTGGCAAATACACCCAGAAATACACAACCAGGAGAGGATAACATCAATGAATGGGACCTTGTAAAGATTAAGTCTCTATGTGCATCAAAAACTTTTTCTAATAGGGTGAAAAGAAAACCTACAGACTGGGAGCACCTGGCAATGCCATCTCAGACAAGGACCCCATGATGACCACTGACAGAAAACTATAGGGCTCCACAAAAAAATATTGGTAACCCACTTACAAAATAAGCAAAAGGCCTGGAAAGCCTTTTCACAAAGGTAGACATTCGGTGCTGTAGCCACCCCTCCCCACCCAGCAGCCATGAGCTGCATGTGGCTGTGGAACACTGGACACATGCCTGATGTGAGGGGGAGTGGAATTCTTCATCTTATCACTTTAAAGTAATTGGACTCTAAATGGCTACAAGTGGCTACGGCTATCATATTCAGCAGAACAGACCAAAAGGCCAGGACTAATTGACACTAGTCACAAACCCATGTCCCAGGTGCTCGACCAACCCAGAGACTCATTTCATTTGACTCACATAGTAATTTTCACTTACTTTGGGAACTGTAACTAAGGTTAAAAGATTAAGACATATCACAAGAGAAAGCCACATCTCTATTTTCTTTTGGAAACTCAGAAGTGCTGTGCAATTTAGTGTCCACCCCCACATACCACCAGCTGGCTGAAGTAAAGCAGCACTTGCCTCCTGTATGTAGAGGGTCTGGGCTCTTCACAACACCCGGCAGTCACTGTGTAGCTAAGACTGAGCTGAATTTACCGAAAGTCATTTACCTATGTCACAAGTCCATCTAGCTGGCTTCAGGGTGGCCCAGCTCTAAGATCTGCTCCAGCCAACAACAGAGCCACACCATTTCTTGAGCAAAGCTTTCCTCTGTCTGTGACTTTGAGGATCCTTAGGGCTACAACCCCATAGAATCAGAGCTAGGAGCCTTTGCCCAAGTTTCTGGAGGACTGGGAGGGAGATGCCATAACTGGAAGGACCAAGAACTTTGTAACACTGGCCTAAAGGCATCAGGCTGAAGTCAGATGTGCCTGCTAGCACATTTCGGAGGCTGTCCTGACTGAGCAGTGTATACTGCTGCCAATCTGAAGATAGCGTTTTGTACTTCCCTAATAAACACCAGAATCATGGAGGAAAAAAGTCGGTTCTATTCTACATAGTTTTGTGATAAGTAGTATCATCTTGATGACACCTAGGAACAACAAATGGCTGACTCATAGACCATTGTCTGTACATACCTATTTTATTTATCTATTTAGCTGTTGATGGGCAGGTCTGGCTACTGTGGATTGTCCTCGATGAACATTTGTGAGTAAGTATCTATTTGCATCCCTGTTCTCAGTTTTCATTGACTACTTATATACCTAAAAGTGAAACAGCTGTGTGAAATAGTAGTTCTCTGTTTACCTTTTTGAGAAACTGCCAAATTGTTTTCTACTGTGACTGTGTCACTTATGTTCTTACCACCAATGCAAGAAGTTCCAATTTCTCTACATCTTCTCTAATACTTACTAGTTTCTGGGTTTTTATTTGTTTTATAATAGGTCTCATAATGCATGCCAAGTGGTATCTCACTGCTATCTTTATTTGTATTTTCTTTAAATTTTTTTAATTTTTACTCCATGTTGGATAGGTCAGGTTGAGCCTGCAAGGAGCAAGCTGGCCCTACACTTTTCCAACTCCTTTTTCTTTGCCTTCAACATGTCCAAGGAGAGAAAACCAGACACACTTTGTAGGAGGGTTATTTGCATTTTCTTAATGTCTGCTGATGAGAGAGCTCTGCTGGCCTACTGAGTAAGGAGTTGCACTGCCCACTCAAAAGCATGCAGTTCAAATCTACCAACTACTCTAAGGGAGAAATATGGACAATTTCCTCCTGTGCAATTTACAACCTCTGAAAACTTGCTGGAGGGCACATAACAACAACAATGACTAATAACTCTGAGCATCTTTCATGTGCTTATTGGCCAGTAGTGTATCTCTCCAAAACAAATATTGTTTTAAGCCTGTTAACAATTTTCTTTTAATTGGGTCTGAACTTTTTGTTGTTACTGCATTTTAAGAGTTGTTTATGTATTCTAGTTAAGACACACCTTAATTTTATAGATACTTACTCACAAATAGATACTTTCTCACAAGTTACCTTATCAAGAGGCCCTGATGGTATAATGCATTATGTTCAGCTGCTGAGTCTATGGTTCAAATCCAGCAGCCACTTCTCAGAATAAAGATGGATAGTCTCTTCTTGAAAAGATTTATATCCTGAGAAACTGGTAGAGGGTCATGACAAGTTGCAATTTATTCAAATTTATTGTAATTTAATTAATTTTAGTGAAAATTTACAGACTTAGGATTTCCATTGATTCATTGTTGCACTTTTCTCTCTGCCCACCCCACCCCCCAATTCACTCTTCTTCAAAGGCAACTGATATCTCTTTTTAAAAAAATTCTTTTACACACCCATGTTTATAGCAGCTTTGTTTGCCATAGCAAAGAGCTAGAAACAACCCAAGTGCCCATCAACAAACGATTGGATAGAGAAGCTCTGGTATATTCACACAGTGGAATACTATGCAGCATTAACTCATGAAATATTATACAAACAAGTAACTCATGAAATATTATACAAAATGGATGACCCTGGAGGACATTATGCTGAGTGTAATATCTCAGTCACAAAAGGACAAATATTGCATAGGGCCACTGTTGTAAAACGGGACTGACACCAGGGTTGGGGGAAGACAGCGAAGGAGGGGAGGAATGATGTATACTGCATTGAAACAGATGAGGGAGAGAACTGTTTAAAAGGGACATATGAATGGGTATTCTTGTCATTATAGAAGTCCAGAGTGAAGGCTGCAAAGTGGAGTGGACTTGAGAAGGAGGGATTGCATAACAATGAAAGACTTTTTCTTCTTCTTTTCAAAAAGAGTGATGGGGGGAGGTGGTGGGTAGGGAGAAAAGTGCAACAATGAGTGACTAAAAACCCTAAGTCTCTGTAAACTTTCATTAAAATTAATTTTTAAAAATTCTTTTATCAGATATAGTGAAATCAGTGATAGCCAGGGCTTGATGTGTTTGACTTAATTTTCAGATCTGACAGTTTTACATTCTGATCAGGGATAGTCTTACAAATTTCCTATAACTTCTTTTAATGGAAAGTATTTTCTATTTTTTCTTCTCTAACAGTTTTCTGCCTCATACTGGTTTTGGCTTTTACAGATTTTACTCTAGAAGACTCTTAGTCTTGTCCTCCACTCTGTGTATTGTCTTTTCACTCACATTTGCCACATGATTTCCTTCAGGCTTGCTGTGGGTAGGAGAGGATGAGCTAATTGATGTGACATAATGGTGCTAAAGAAGTTTACTCTCTTGTAGTAGTAACTCATCTTTTCAAAGACTATAAATAGATTATTTAAACTTTTGGAGCCTCACAAATACTCTTCATATCATTTGCTTCTTTTTGATAAAAATTTCTGCTCAGGGTGAGCTCTGGTGGCCTAGTGGCAAGAAGGTGTACTGCAATCTCAGAGGTGCATGGTTCAAATCCACCAGATGCTCTGCTGGAGGAGGAACAATCTCCTCCTGTACCAGTCAGATCTGATTTGATGGTACACACACACACACACACACACACACACACACAAAATTTTTTAAAAAAATCTGCTCAGGCTGTGTTGGTTTTAGGTACAATTGAGTTGACTGCAACTCATGGCTACACCATAAACAATATATCAAACTCATATCATATCCTGTGTCATCCTCACAATCTCTGCCATATACAAGCCCACTGTTCCAGTCGCTGTGCAAATCCATTTCATTTTAGAGACTTCCTGCTCTACACTGATCTCAAACATGAAGTCTTTCTTTAAGGACTGACCCCTCCTGACAAATGCTTAAGTATGTTAGATGAAGTTGCATCATCCTTGCCTCTGAGGAACATCTTACTTACACTTCCTTCAAGTCATATTTATTTGTTCTTTTGCCAATCCATGGAATAGTCTGTGCTCTTGGTCAACACTACAATTCAAAGGCATCAATTCTTCTTTGTCATCCTTATTCATCATCCAACTTTCACACATAGATGAAGTAAATGAAACACCATGGTGTGGGGCAGGTGCACCGGCATCTTTAAAGTGACATCAAAGAGGTCCTTGACAGTAGATTTGCCCGATGCAACACATCTTTTTGTTCCTTGACTGCTGTTACCATGGATGTTGATCATGTATTCAAGTAAAATGAAACCATTGACAACTTCAATCTTTTTCTCTATTATGATGTTGCCTATTGGTCCAATGGTGGGAATTTTTGTTTTCTTAATATTGCTATATAATCCATATTGAAGGTTGTCTGTTTGTTTGGTTTTTTTTCTTCACTAAGTGTTTCAAGTCTTCCTCACTTTCTGCAAGCCAGGTTGCACAATCAGCATAATTTGGTTCAAATCCAGCAGCTGACCTGCAGGAGAAGGATGGGCAATCTCCTCCCTTGCCATTAACTGCCTCTGAAAATCCAACAGAAGTTCAGCTATAGTTGCTTCCAACTCGACAGTACACAACAAAAACAAGTTTTCCTTCAATTCTAATGTCATATTCTTTTTCTTATGGTCCAACTTCTAAAATGGTTAGTTCACCATACATATTGAATATATATGGAGAAAAGACACAACCCTGATGCACACCTCTCCTGATTTAAAACCACGTAGAATTCCTTTATCTGGTGGCCTAGTGACAAGAAGTTGTGTTGCAATCCCTAAGGCACGTGGTTCGAATCCACCAACCACTCCATGGGAGAAGGATGGGCAATCTCTTACAATGTAATTAACTAACTCTGAACACCCTCTGGAGGGTCAGCTATGGGTCGGTTCTGACTCCACAGTACACAACAACAATTCCTACTCTTAGTCTATGTACCAGTTTCACATAATAACAATGAAGTGTTACGGGATTCTTACTCTTTTCAGTGTTAACTATTATTTATTACGATTCGCATAGTTGAATGCCCTTGCTATTCAAGAAAACTCAAAAAAAGCATCTTCATGTTATTCTTTGCTTCCAGCCAAGATCCATCTGATATCAGTAATGTTATCCTTTGTGCTACAGCCTCTTCAGAATCCAGTTTGAGTTTTCCAGCAGTTCCCTGTTGATGTACCATTCCTTCTTGTTGTTATGTCAGTCGAGTCACTTGTGACTCATAGCAACCCTATGTACAACAGCCCTAAGCCCTGCTCTATCCTGTGCCAATTGCACTGCCTCTGACACTCCCATCCCAATTACCCCAGTCACTGAATCAATCCACCTCATAGAGGGTCTTCCCCTCTTGCGCCGTTCCTCCACCCTCCCAAGCATGATGTCTCTCTCCAAGGACCTGTCCCTCCTTAAAACATGTCCAAAGTATGTCAGACGAAGCCCCAGAATCCTTGCCTCCAAGGAGCAGCCTAGTTTAACCCTCTCTAGGATGAACTGCTTTGTTTTCTTGGCAGTCCATGGTACATCTAATACTCTTCTCCAGCACCACAGCTTAAAGGCATCAATTCTCCTTCTGTCCTTCCTAGTCATTGTCCGACTCTCTGATGCATAACAAGTGATTGCAAAGACCATAGCCTGTATCACACTCACCTTAGTCTCCAGAATGACACCATTGCTCTTCAGTACCCTGGAAAGGTCCCTAACAGTAGACTTTGCCATCTTATTTCTGGCTACTGGTGCCAAGAGTGTTGACCATGTAGCCTAGCAGACTAAAGTTGTTAACAATCTCAGTCTCTTCACCATCCATCCTGATGCTGTCATTTGGTCCAGTGGTGAGAATCTTTGTCTTCTTGTCATTGAGACTCAATCCATACTGAAGGCTGCAGTCCTTGACCCTCTGCAGCAAGCATTTCAGGTCCTCCTCAGTTTCAGCAAGCAGGTTTGTGTCATCTGCATAACACAGATTGTTATTCCACCCATCCTGATGCCATACTTCTCCTCATAGAGCTCAGCCTCTCAGATAATCTGCTTTGCATACAGGTTGAAAAGGTATGGAGCTAGGACACATCCCTGGCATACACCTTTTCCAATTTTGAACCATGCAGTGTTTTCTTGCTCTGTTCTGACAACTGCCTCTTGGTCCAAGTATAGGTTTCACATTAGAAAGATCAAGTGTTCTGGAATTCCCATTCTTCTCAGAGTTAGCCACAGTGTGTTATGATCCACACAGTCAAACACCTCTGCATAGTCAATGAAACACAAATAGGCATTCTTCTGGTATTCCCTGCTTTCAACTAAGATCCATCTAACATCACTTACAAAAGCCATAGTACCACGACCCCTTCTCAATCCAGCCTGGATTTCTGGCAGTTCTCTGCTGATGTGTTGTTCCAGTTGTTTTTGGATAATCTTCAGCAGAATCTTGCTTGCATGTGAAATCAATGATATTATTCTGTAGTTTCCACACTCTGTCACCCTTCTTTGGAATTGGAACAAATATAGATTTCTTTCAGTCAGTTGGCCAAGTGGTTGTTCTCCAGATTTCTTGGCACAACTTGGTGAACACATCAAGGGAAGCATCTGTTAGCTGAAATACGTCAATTGGTATACCTTCTGTCCAAGGGGCCTTATTTTTTGCTATTTCCTTCAAAGCAGCTTGAACTTCTTCCTTCATCACCATAGGCTCTTGCTCATACGTTGTTTCATGAAATTCTTCTGTGTCTGCCAATTGCTGAATATTCTTCAGCAGGATTTCATTTGAATTTGGCATTAGTTTGATAACTTCCATATCACGTTGGGTCATGTTTTTAGGAATGCAATTACTGATCTCTTCCAATCAGCTGACCAGATTGCTGTCTTCCAAATTTCTCTGGCATCAAATAAGTGAGCCACATGCAAGGCTACTCCTGTTTATTAAAAACTTCTATTGGTAGCCCATTAATTCAGGAATTGATGTGGCCTCATTTTTTGTCAATACAACCCATGTAAAATATGTCTTCCTTTAGTACCACTGGTTCTTGATAATATGTTACTTCCTAAAATGATTCTACTTCCACCAATTCTTTTTTATAAGATGCCTCTGTCTTCTTTCCTTTTTTTTTTAATACTTACTGTATCTATCATTCAATATTCTGCCAATAGCCTCTTACAGTATTACAACTCAAGGCTTGAATTTATTCTTCAGTTCTTTCAGCTCGAGAAATGCCAAGTTTTTCACTTTTGAACTTTCTTTGCACTTTTCATTATAATACTTTGCTTTGTCTTCTCAAAGCTACCCTTTGCAGTCTTCTCTTCAGCTTTCTTATTTAATAATTTCTGTCTTTTGATTTAGAGAGAGCTCTGTTGGTCTAGCAAACAGAAAGTTATGCTACCAAGCTTAACTACCAAGTAGGCGATCTTAACCTGTGGCCCTCAGGCCTGGTTTAAATTGTGTTGGGTTTTTTTTTTTGTCAAACAGTGGTATAGCACTGGTCTGTGCATTGTTGTACAGAGGTAACTCGTGGTTGCTGTGATGCTAAACTCTGTGACATTAATGTGCCAAATGCGATAATGGTTACCCATGGTGGACAGTGTTTAGTGGAGCTCCCTGATTAAAACAAGCTTGGAGGCAGGAGTGGCATCCACTGCCATAATAGTTTGCCTCTGGAAACTCTGTGAACATGGAGAAATGACCAAAGTTATACAAGTGTTCATAGGGTCACTATGAGTTGTCTATAATTCGATGACACTTAACAACAGTATGAAAGAGTAAGCTCTAGAGTCTCTTCTGATACCCATTTTGATCTTTTCTTTCCTGTCTTTTTAATGATTTTGTACTTTCTTTTTCATAGTTGACATCCTTGGTGTTATCCCATCATTTGTCTGGTCTTCAGTTGTTAGTATTCAATGTATCAAATCTACTTTTGAGACTTTTTTTTCATTCAGGTGTCATAAACACAAGATTGTCTTTTAGCCCCTGTGGACTTGTTTTCATTACCATCAACTTCAATTTTAATTTTCAAAGGAGTAATTATCTTGTTTATAATTGGCCCTTGGCCTTGTATTGACAGCTCACATTGAGCTTCTCTTTCTCCACAGATACAGTCAGTTTGATTCCTGTGTATTCCATCAGATAAGGTCTATTTACAGTCATTGTTAATGTGGGTTTTTTAAAAAAGATATTTGTGATTAACACATCATTGATTGTACAAAATTTTACCATATGATCCTCACCATCATCTCTCTCACAACGGCAATATTTCCTAAAAACTAGTCCTTCTTCTTTATTTTCAACTTTTGGCTTCCAGTCAACAATTATTGTTAGTGTATCTTGATTGCATTTTTAATCAAGTTCAGATTGCAGAAGTTGATTGTTGACGTTGCATGCTGTTAAGTCAAAAGTGACTCATAGTTGACCCTCCAGCAGGTTTCTAGAAGCAGTAAATCACATAGGAGAAGATGCCTCCATTTTTTAAACTTTGGTATTCCTGGCTGGTGTGTATGTTTGTACAGTAGTTTTATCTACAGGTCTTCCTTATATGTGAATATTCTTTCACTGAAAGCATTGTATACAGGATGTTGTCAAGTCAACTATGACTCATAGTGACCTAAGTACAATAGCTCTGAACCCTGCCCTTTTCTGAGCCAATCTCACTCTTTCTGGCACACTCATTACCCTAGTCACTGAGTCAATCTATCTCACCCGAGGTCTTCCTCTCCTACGCTGTCCCTTGACCCTTCCAACCATGATATCCTTCTCCAAAGACTGGTCTCTCTTGGCTACATACCCAAAGTATGTAGGATGGAGCCTCAAAATCCTTGGAGCAGCTTGGTTTAACCCTCTCCAGAACAGACCCATTAGTTCTCTTGGCAGTCCACAATAGGCTCAATACTCTTCTCCAGCACCACAACTCAAAAACATCAATTCTTTTTTTGTCATCCTTAGCCATTGTCCAGTTCTTTGATGGATAGCAAGTAATTACAAAGACCTGGATCAGGAACACCTTAGTCTCCAGACTGATATCCTTGCTCTTCAGCACTCTGGAGAGGTCCCTGACAGCAGATTTCCCTAATGCAATTTGTTTTTATTTCCTGACTGCTGGTATCAAGAGTATTGATTGTGGAACTGAGCAAGCTGAACTTCTTAACAATCTCCATCTCTTCACCATCTGTCATAATGCTGTCAGTTGGTCCAGTGGTGAGAATCTTTGTTTTCTTGATGTTGAGTTTCAATCCACATTACAGACTATAGTTCTTGACCCTCTGCAGCAAGTGTTTCAAGTCTTCTTCAGTTTCAGCAAGTAAGGTTGCGTCATCTACATAATGCAGGTTGTTGATGAGTCTTCCTCCAACCTTGATGCCACATTCCTCCTCAGAAAGTTCAGCCTTTTGAACGATCTTTTCTGCATACAGATTGAAAAGGCATGGAGACAGTACACATCCCCAATGCACTCCTTTTCTGATTTTGAACCATGCAGTGTTTCCTTGCTCTGTTCTGATGATTGCCTCCTGGTCCAGCTACAGGAACACAATCAGGTGCTTTGGGATTCTCATTCTTCTCAAGGTTAGCCACAATTTGTTGATCCACACAGTCAAATGCCTTTGCACAGTCAATGAAACACAGATAGCCATTCCACTGGAACTCTCTGCTTTCAGCCAAGATCTATCTGACATTGGCAGTAATGTCCCTAGTGCCATAGCCTCTTTCAAACCCATTTAATATTTCTGGTAGTTCTCTGTCAGTGTACTGTTCCAGTTGCTTTAAATAATCTTCTGCAGGATTTTGCATGCATGTGATGTTAGTGATATCCTTCGATAATTTCTAACTCTGTTGGATCATCTTTTTTTGAATGGGAATAAACATAGATATCTTCCAGTCAGTTGGCCGGGTGGTTGTCCTCCTCCAGATTTCTTGGCACAGTATGATTAGCACGTCTGCATCAATTTGTTGAAATATTTCAACTGGTATGCCATAAATTCCTGTAGCCTTGTTTTTTGCCTATTCCTTCATAGCAGCTTGGACTCTGCCTACCTCAACATTGCCTCTTGAACATAAATTGATTCATGAAATTCTTCTGTATCAGACAGTTCTTTTTTGGTACAGTGATTCTGAGTACTCTTTCCATTTTTTTCCTATCTATCTATCTATTTATTTCTCTCTTGTTGTATAGCATCGAATTGGATCCGACTTGCACAGGAGGAGATTGCCCCTCCTTTTCCAGCGGAGCATCTGGTGGATTCAAACCATGCACCTGCAATTTCTCGCCACAAGGCCACCAGAGTCTCCTTTTCCATCTCCTTTTGATACTTCCTGGGTTATTCAATATTCTGCCTATAGCATCCTTAAGTATTGAAATCCAAGGCTTGAATTTGTTCTTCAGTTCTTTCTGTTTAAGAAATGCTGAACGAGTGTCATTATATTTTCCAACTCTAGCTCTTTGCACATTTCATTATAATACTTTGCTTTGTCTTCCCAAGTTGCTCTTTGAAATCTTCTGTTCAGCTCCTTAAGTTCCTGAATTCTTCCCTTTGTTTTGGCTCTTCAGTGTTCTAGTGCAATATTCAGAATCTCTTCCAACATATATCCCAGTATTTTTTTCCTTCTTTGTCTTTGTAATAACCATTTGCATTCTTCATGCATAATATTCTTTATATCTTCCCGTAGCTTTCCTAGTTTTTGCTCATTAGTGCTCAAGGCCTCAAATTTGTCCCTGAGATTTTTTTTTTTAATTCAGGTTGGATAGACTTAATGTCAGATTTTGGTTCTTGTAGATTTTATTTCATTTGCTTAAGCTTCAGTTTTAACTTGCATATGAGTAGTTGATGGTCTGTTCTACAATCAGCACCTGGTCTCGTTTTCACAGTTTATATTGAGCTTCTCCAATGATTCTTTCCTAAGATGTAGTCAGTCTGATTCCTGTGCAGACCATTAGATGAGGTCAATATGTATAGCCACCATTTATGTTTCTTATAAAAGATATTTGCAATAAATAAGTCATTGATTGTACAAACTTCTATAATTTTTGTCTCCAGCCTCATTTCTGTCATCAAGTCCAGGTTTTCTAACTATTGACCCTTCTCTGCTCCCAGCTTTTGCATTCTAGTCACCTATTAGTGCATTTTGGCTGTATATATAATTGATTTCTGACTAGAATTTGTTTCCTTCTCTTTGTCTCTGGTTGTTGGTGCATGTATTTGAATGATGGTAGTATAGACAGGTGTTCCTCATAAGTGGATGTTTATTACCTGTCACCCACAACATTGTATTTCAAGATGGATCTGGAAATGGTCTTTTTAACTATGCATACAGTTCCATTTTTTCCTCACCTTTTTATAATAGATCATACGACTGTCTGATTCAAAACGTCCCATGCTAATCCATTTCATTTCACTAATGCCTAGTATGTCAATATTTATGTGTTCCATTTATCTCTTAATATCCAGTTTACCTACATTCATGATTCTCATATTCCACATTCCAATCACTAGTGTCTGCTCACAAGTGTTCCTCTTCTTTGTGTTTGCCAACCATAGGGCTCAGCCTCAGGTGCCTTATACAATAGTCTAATCTAAGTATGTTCTATTGTGCATAGGATTTTCAAAGCCCTGTTGCTTTGGAAGTGGATGGTCAACCCTTCACCCTAGTCTGCCTTAGAGCAATATCTAGCAGACAGGAACTTGATCCAGAATAGTAGACGAAAGACACTTTCCCAATACAAAAGTAACCAATTTGTTGTTGGTTCTCCATTCCCCTTTTTGTTATCTGTGATTTGGTTCCACCCGCACCCTGCTCTGGCAGCATCCACTTCCTCCAGCATCCACTTCTGTCCCTTTCATTCTTACTCCTGACTCAGATGTCAGAACTCCCCTCCCCCTTCTTCCCAACCAACTCTCAATATGGTGGCTCAGGCCTCCAGTCACTTCTGTGATGCTGGTCTCTCGTACTACTGCCGCTGCCCTCTGTCTTAATGCTGTTGCCAACTTCTGCTACACTCCTTCATGTAGATACTGCTGACAATGAATGTCACATCCACTCCTCTTTACTTTGTTATTTCAAACACAGTAGATCATACGATTGTCTGCCCTGGGCTGATGTTGTTGTTGTTGTTGTTAGATACTTGAAGCAACTACAACTCACAATTTATGAACAACAGACTTGAAACTTGCTGTATCCTGCACCATTGTCATGATCTCTGATATGCCCAAGCATATTGTTAATGTCACTGTATCAATCACGCTGGTTGAGGGTCTTCCTTTACTTCTCTGATCCTCTAACTTTTCTAGCATGATGTTTTATTTTGCTTTTTTCCCAAGGACTGAACACGCCTGGCAAGATATCCAAACTATAGGAGATGAGGTTTCATCATCCTTGCCTCTAAGGAGAGCCCTGGTTGCATTTTATCTAAGGCAGACTTGTTTGTTCTTTTAGTAGTTTATAGGATCTTCAGTACTCTTTTCCAACATTACAATCCAAAAGCATTAATTCTTCTTTCTGCCATCCTTATTCATTGTCCAAGCACAGGGAGTAATTGAAAAGACCAGTTTGGATCAGGTGCACCTTAATCTTAAACTGACATCCTGATTCTTTTATGCTTTGGAGAAATCTTTGACAGAAGATTTTCTCAATGCTACATCTTCTGATTTCTTGACTGCTACTATGAAGGGTGTTCATTGTGGATCCAAGAAAATGAAATTGTTGACAGTGTAAAGCTTTTCTGTATCTATCATGTTTCCTGTTGATCCAATGGTGAGGATTTTTGTTTTCTTCATTTTGAGATATAATTAATATTGAAGGTGGTAGGCTTTGATCTTTTGCAGCAAGGGCTTCAAGTAAGTCTTCTTCATGTTCTGCAAGCAAGGTTGTGTCATCTGCATACTGCAGGTTGTTGATAAGTATTCCTGTAACCCTGATGCCACAAGTTTCTTCATATAATTCAGCTTCGCTAATTATTTGTTTGGCATACAGATTGACTAGATACAGAGAAAGGAATTTCCTATCGTAACATTAAAATAGTAAGCAAGCATAGCTTTGGGATAGGAGACTTCCTAGAGGGATTTATTCAGCATTACATAATCTGCTTATGTCATATATACCATTATTTAAGTAAAGGTGTTTATGGAACTTTGAGTAATTGGACTGCATTCAATAGTACTTTTGCTTAGAGTAAACATAAGCGCTCTGGAGGAGGCACAGTGGATAAAGTGCACAGTTACTAGGTGGACATTAATTTGGTGTGAACCAACCAGTCATTCCACTGGAGACAGATAAAGCAATCTGCTTTCATGAAAAGTATAAACTTCGAAGTCCAATATGGCCACTAGGTCATTATGAGTCAGAATCAGTAATAGAATAGTGGGCCCAGAGATGAAACTGCTTCAGGTGAGATTATTGGATCTTACCAAAACTCATTATTGTACTCCAGGCAGGGAAGAGCTCAAATGCCTTTCCTTAAACAATTCTTGTTTAATCCAAACCACAGAGTCAAGTGATGAGCTGTAGCCTCCAATACATGTGTGCATGTTCACCTTCAACATGAAATAACTGGACATCTAGAATCAATGTGAGTAAAATCTATATACTGTTTAGCATTATCTTAAATAGAGAATAAAGCAAGAAGTGGGAAAATTCTTTTGCAGGGTTCAATCTTTGAGTATCAATGGTGTTAATTGTGAACCCAAGGTTACGTCATTGACAATTTCAATCTTTTCTTTATCTATCATGATATTGCCTATTGGTCCAGTGGTGAGAATCTATGAATTTGTGTCTCATTTATCAACAACACAAATAAAGTCTGGCCCAGAGATTGTACTATAGATGGTCAAAAGATCAAGCAAATCTGTCTGGGGAGAATTATAGTAAGTAGGCTCCTTAGAAGAAGGAAGGTGAGCCTTCTTCTCACATACATTGGGCATGTTATCATGAAGGGTCAATCCTTGGAAAATGACAACACATTTGGAAAATTAAGGATCGACTAATTAAAGGATGACTTTCAAGGGGATGGAGTGAGCACAGCAGAGACTAAGAATTGTGCAGGATTGTGCAGGATTTTGTTCTGTTGTACATAGAGTTGCTATGAGTTGGCACGCCAATGGCACCTAACAACAAACAAAGATCAAAATTTTATAAATACACCTCCAGGATCACTCATGATCATTTACCAAGACTTCATGTCTGCTCCAATTTAATAATTACACTGGTCTTTAGCTAAACCACCTCTGTTGTTGAGAACCACAGAATTTGAACCAACCCATAGCTGACCCTCCAGAGTATTTTCAGAGACAGTTAATCACACGGAAGTAGATTGCCCATTCTTCTCCCATGGAACAGCTGATGATCTCATGTGCCTTCAAGATTGCAGCCAACTCTAGGTTGTATAGAAAACCAAAAACAAACCCACTGCTGTGGAGTCAATTTCATAACAAGGAAAACCTCCATCAGATTTCTTAGGTCGTAAATCTTTATAATGATCCTTCTCTTGCAAAATGGTACGTAGACTGGAAACTGAATTACCAGTCCAACATGTAGTAAACTATGGTTCCAGAGCTCTAGAAAGAAATAATCTCATATGGATTAGCCATAGCAGAACTGGAATGTGAGAAAGAGGTATCTTGTGTGATGACACAGTATGGCATATTAAAACAGGGATCTGTGTGGTTACTGAGGTATGCACTGCAGGTATTTGAGGTTGTTGTTATGTACCATCAAACCCTCCAGCAGCTTTCTTATGCTTTAAATCACACCAGAGAAGATTACTCATATTTCTCTTACAGAGCACCTGGTGGATTTGAATTGCCTGTCTTTGGGTTGGCAGCAAAACTCCTTACTCCCTTTACCAGGAACATAAAATCAAAATAATTTACTACCAAGGAAAAATTAAGAGAGTTAAAGATAGATAAAACTGAAGTGTCTTAATATCACACATAAAATTGAAAGGTATGTAATAAACTACTAAAAACAAATAGTAAGGGTATCTTCTGTTAACTCCTTACAAGTCCACATGATAAAGATGAACATTTCATTATATTTTTAAAAATTAACTGGTCAAAGTACATGTATAAGCAATACACAAGGGAAGAAATAAAAAGGCCCAAAATAAGATTAACCTGATAACATAGTATATAGTGTTAGAACGCTAACTGGAAGGTTGTTGTTGTTGTTGTTGTTATGTGCCGTCGAGTTGCTTGCGACTCATAGTGACCCTGTACAACAGCCCTAAACTCTGCTCTGTCCTGTGCCAATCGCACTGTTTCTGACACTCCCATCCCGATTACCCCAGTCACAGAATCAATCCACCTCATAGAGGGCCTTCCCCTCCTGCACCGTCCCTCCACCCTCCCAAGCATGATGTCCTTCTCCAAGGACCGGTCTCTCCTCACAACATGTCCAAAGTATGTTAGACGGAGCCTCAGAATCCTTGCCTCCAAGGAGCCACCCAGTTTAACCCTTTCCAGGACGAATCTGTTTGTTTTCCTAGCAGTCTATGGTATTCTCAATACTCTTCTCCAGCACCACAGTTCAAAGGCATCAATTCTCCTTCCATCCTCCTTGGTCATTGTCCAACTCTCTGATGCATAACAATTGAGTGTGAAGACCATGGCCTGTATCAAACGGACCTTAGTCTCCAGAGTGACACCATTGCTCTTCAATACTTTGGAGAGGTCCCTAACAGCAGACTTTCCCAAGGCAATGCACCTTTTCATTTCCTGACTATTGGTGCCAAGACTGTTGACTGTGGAGCCAAACAAACTAAAACTATGTACAATCTCAATCTCTTCACCATCCATCCTGATGCTGCCAATTGGTCCAGTGGTGAGAATCTTTATCTTCTTGACATTGAGCCTCAATCCATATTGTAGGCTGCAGTCCTTGACCCTCTGCAGCAGGTGCTTCAGGTCCTCTTCAGTTTCAGCAAGCAGGGTTGTGTCATCTGCATAACTCAGATTGTTGATAGATCTTCCACCAATCTTAACCCCACATTTCTCCTCATAGAGCCCAGCCTCCCGGATAATCTGTTCTGCATATAGGTTGAAAAGGTATGGAGATAGGATGAATCCCTGGTGTATGCCCTTTTCAATTTTGAATCATGCAGTGTTCCCTTCCTCTGAAGGTTAGCAGTTCAAATCTACCAGGCACTCCTCGGAGAACAATGACGCTTTCCACTCTTATTAAAATCTAGCCTCACAAACCCAGTGGACAATATATCTTTTTAATGGAAAGTTATGTTTTAGTTTTTGGATACATAAAATCTGAAAATATTTAAACAGTCATTGTTGATGAAAATGTGATGAAATGGAAATATAAATTAACATAATCCATACACCTTTTGATAAAATTATCTTTCTAGAAAATTATTTTACGTAAATAATGGGCAAATATCTCTATCAAGTTTTTCTTCACTGAACCTCTAAAAGTAGTAAAAAATTAGAAACAGTAAAGTGTTTTCAAAGTTTATGGAACTATTTCAAAGTATGGAACTCTTGATTTTTTTTTTAATGTGTGCAATGCAACAAT
Source organism: Elephantulus edwardii (assembly GCF_000299155.1). Classification (NCBI taxonomy): domain Eukaryota; kingdom Metazoa; phylum Chordata; class Mammalia; order Macroscelidea; family Macroscelididae; genus Elephantulus; species Elephantulus edwardii. Next base: position 13,357,493 of record NW_006399788.1, on the reverse strand, counting down.
GTCAGTCTGGAGACTAAGGATCTAGGCTAGGGTCTTTGCAGTTACTTGTTATGCGTCAGAAATCTGGACAATGCCTGACTGGGGATGACAGAAGGAGAATTTATGCCTTTGAGCTATGGTGCTGGAGAAGAGTATTGAATATACTAGGAGAACAAACAGGTTCATCCTGGAGAGGGTGAAACCAGGCTGCTCCTTGGAAGCAAGGATTCTGAAGCTTCATCTGACATACTTTGGACATGTTGCAAAGAGGAACCAGTCCTTAGAGAGGGACATCATGCTTGGGAGGGTGGAGGGACAGCGCAGGAGAGGAAGACCCTCGATGAGATGGATCGATTCAGTGACTGGAGTGATGGGGGTAGGTGTGTCAGAGACATTAAGTTTGGCTCAGGATAGAGCAGGGTTCAGAACTTTTGTACACAGGGCCACTATGAGTCATAAGTGACCTGATAGCACTTAACAACAACAGCAATGTATACTTGTATGGGAATGAATTTACAAAACAGAATTATATTATGACACCATGTTTAGAAACAGAAATACACAGTGTGCATATGCACTCACAAATGTAAACACATGTGTGTGTATCAGTAAAAACAAACACAAACTTTAAAGGAATATGTCATGGATTGAATTGATATATCTCCTCAATATATTTAAAGATAATATGTAGATATAATGTGGAAGTGTAAAGAGTAGAATAAAACACTCCTTAATCCCATCACAGCCCTGATCCAATATAAGGAAAGTTTCCCTAAGATGTGGCCTTTATCCTACTAGAGAATAAGCCAAGAAAGAGTTACCAGGAGAGGAGTGCATCCTTCTGGACTCAAATCTCTGTATACAAGAAAGCTCCCAGACACCAGGGAAGATCAGATACATGGAGGTCTCCAAGGAACACCAGGCCTACAGATACTAAGGAAACAGGACCTTCCTTCAGAACTGAGAGATCCTTCTCCTTGAGTGGCACCCTGAATTCAGACTTCTTGCCTCCAAAACTGGAAGAAAACATTTCTGTTTGTTCAATCCACCCATCTGGTAACAATCTATCTTGTTAAGAGTCTTCCTCTCTTTTTCTGGCCCTCCTCCTTTCCCAGAATGATGTCTTTTTCTAATGTCTGGCCTCCTCTTGACAACATGCCCTCAAGAAAATGGATTGATACAGCAACTAAAACAATGGGCTCCAGCACGTCAAAGGTCAGGAGGATGGTGCTGGGTAAAGCGAGGTTCAGATGTGTTACACACAGAGTCAGTAAGGGTCTTAACTGATTTGACGCACACAGCAACAACAACAAAGCCATCCACTTGTGGTATCCCTGGTATAGCAGCACCAGATAACTGAGGCAAATTTACACCAAAATAACAATATTATCAATATTTATTGAGCATTTTCTCTGAGCCAGGCACCATTTTAAGTTCTTAAAATGTGTGTTAATTTATATGTTAATACTTATTATAGGTTTGCATATTAAATTTTATTAATCTGTTTATTAAACGTACATACAATTATTTATTCTTCACAACAATCCTCAAAGATAATTTACTATTTTATCATTTCTGTTTTTTTAAGAGAAGAAACTAAGGCACAGAGAAATAAAGGAGCTCTTGTGAGAAGGAGTTTGATCCCAGACAGCCTGGTAGCAGTATCTGCACAGGTTATACGGCAGTGCCTGGGTGGGATTAGGGGTGAGTCACTTCTTTCTACCTTTCTGCAATGTCTGAACTTTTTGCGATAAGAATATGTTGCTTCTCTGATTAGTAAGAAACCAGTTATTATTGTTGGAATTGGCGAGGGAAGCAACACGAATGCAAAACAGTTTGGGGGAAGGAACCACAGAAAACATTTCAAAGTCAAATCTAAATTAAGATCGTCAACATCGATGCTTGTCTCCAGACGGGGCTGTGGCCACACTCTGTACAGAGCAGAAGGCTGCTACTCCGGTGTTTCCCAACATTTAAACCAAGATGCTTAGAGTAAGAAATGCATTTTGCATTATGACCTGGAATACATCTGTGTGTGCGCACAACTGAAATAAACCAAAATAAAATATTTCTATTTCAAAAATTGAGCACAACCCAGATTGAATACACCAGTCATTAACTCCAATTAAAAAAAACTTCATATGACAGGGAAGAAACAATAGTTATGACTGATGTGTTATGTGACCAAAGGACCCTCCCTCTGACTTCTGGCAAACTTACCCTCTGGAATTTCGAGTATCTTCTAACTTATATGCTCTGAATTCACAACCTATCTGCCACAGAGCATGCACACCTCCTCACAGAGAACCAACATTCAAAATTAGAGAAAAGTTTTTGAGACGCTGGCAGCCATGAAAAAGGTGGCTAACAAAGTTTGCCAATTCCCAAGACCTACAAGGACCTGGAACCCACTCAGAGTTGAGGTAACTCAGCATCCCTCACATTTAAGGAGTCCTCAGAGGTCCTCTCCCACCAGGGAGGGTCATCTCTGGAGACAGAACCTTAACAACTCGAAGGAGCACAGTGAGTGAAGGCTGTTTGAAGTACAGTCTACAGAAGACACCAATAGCTGCAGAAGACCCTCTCTAATCTTTTAGTTCATAACAGATCACCCATTGGCCTGCAGCCCTATGTCCATGCAACAAGCAACCACAACTCCCAAGAACGAGAAATCTCAAAGACCACCTGTCAGATGAGGGGTGTCTGTGTGTCCCTGCCTCTGCTTTTAAAAGGACATTGTAAGAAAAGTGATGCCTTTTAAAAATTATTAATTTTACTGAAAGTTTACAAAGACTTAGGGTTTCCAGTCATTCACTGTTGCACTTTTCTCCCTGCCAACCCCCTCCCCCCAATTCACTTTTCTCCTTGATAAATAAAAGAAAAACTCTTTCATTGATATATAATCCCTCCCCTCAAGTCACTGCACTGTGCAGCCATCATTCTGGACTCCTGTCAAGACAATAAAATCTAATCATATATGCCTTTTAAACAGTTCTCTCCTTCATCTGTTGCAATGCAGTATACATCATTCCTCCCATTCTTCTCTGTCTTCCAGTTTTTGAGAAGCGTACTGAATATTCCACGGACTGCCAAAGGAACCAGGAGATCTGTCCTGGAGAAAGTAAAGCCAGGGTTCTCCTAGGAGGTAAGGATGGTGAAGCTTCATCTCACATATTTTGGACATGTTAGGAGGGCCGAGAGGGACTTCATGCTTGGAAGTTGGAGGGTCACAGAAAGAGAGGAAAACCCTCAATGAGTTAGATAGACATGGTGACTCTAACAACATACTCAAGGATGTCAGAATTGATGAGGATGGCACAGGATAGAGCACGGTTCTGATTCGTCATTCATAGGGTCACTGTGAGTAGTAGTCGACTCAACAGTATATAACAACAACACAGCAGCCCTATTCTACAAATAACGTACCAAGAACTCTACTAGATCCCAAGAATGTAAAAGCTGACTAAAGGTATATTATCAAGAAACTTGTGGGCCAGAAGCAGAAAATTCAGCACATTAATGAAATTTGGGGAGCTCTAGTGGCTTAGTGCTAAGGAATTGTGCTGCCAACCCAAAGGTTCTTATTTCGAAGCCTTCAGCTGCTCCATGGGAGAAAGGTGGACAATCTCCTCCCGTGTGATTTGCTGCTTCTAAAAACTCACTGGAGAGTCAGTTACGACTTGATGGTACTAAACAATAATAATTACGTTTTAATTATGAACCAGGAAAGGGCATAGGAAAAAAATCCCTGCAGTGGTAGCATATGGAACAGGTTATAGGAGACTCGGATTAAACGTGAGGAGACCAGTTGTTTACCAATTACAAGATGTCCAGGGAGACACAGGACGCCTGTCCAGGCCGCACAATGCAAGGAGAGTGACACTAATTCTCGTCTTGTTTCTGTCACAAAGAACTGTGTGACCTTGGACAAGAGAACCTTTCTGGGCACCAAACTTGCATACATCTGTCAGGAATCTATTTTATAGGGTATTATATTGATTAAAAGAGGAGATCCTGAAAATTATAAAATACTGTACATTTACATAAAATTAAGAGAGGAAGTGTGTTACACAGACTTTTTTTTTTACACGGACTTTTAACATGCCTCCCAATTTTAATATACCTCCTGGTACCCATATCTTTCTATAATACCCTTCCTTAAATATGAACTGTACCAAATGACTAGCTTCTAATGAGTAAAATATGGCAAAAATGATGGCATTTCAATCCTATGACTCAATCACAAAGGACTGTGGCTCCCATCTTGCTGGCAGACTCTAATCTTATAGGCTTCTAAGCTTTGATGAAGCAGCTGTCATGTCAGAAAGACCCACATACCAGGGAATTGAGGATTTGCCAAAAGTCAGCAGAGAACTGCAGTCCTCAGCTCAATCGCCCATGAGGAACCAAGTCCTGCCAACAAGTAAGTGAGCGATCTTAAAAGCAGATGCCTCCCCATTTGAACCGTGGCATGACTGCAGTCCTAGCCAGCACCTTGATTGCAGCTTGTAGGAGATTCTGAAACCAGGAGCCTAGCCAAGCTATGCCTGGACTCCAGTAAATATTGTTTGAAAGCTCTAGGTTTTGGGGTGGCCCATTAGGCAGCAATAGGTAACTAAAACATTTGAATAGAACACAAACATAAATTATTTTAGTTGTTACTACTATTGGCTCAGTGGCTACAGCAACAGGCTCAAATGTGTCAGAGATGATGAGGACGGCAGAGGACAGGACAGTGTTCAGATCTGTTATTCAACAACTGCTAGCACTGGGGAGAGGACCTCTGGGGCATAATGCACCCAGTGCTGTGCTGCTTACCAAAATGTCAGCTCAGTATTACTTTAGTCTCAGGATTAGGGTTCAGTTTAGAGTTATAGTTAGTTAGCATGTGGTTAACATCAGGATAAGGGTTAGGGTTAGGGTTAAACTTAGAGTTACAGTTAGGTTTAGTCTTAGCTTTAAGGTTAGGGTTAGGTTTAGATTTATGGTTAGGCTTATTGTTAGGGATAACGGTAGATTTTGAGTTAGGGTTAGGCTGAGGGTTTTGGTTAGTATTATGATTCTTTTTAGGTTACTGTTACTGTTAGAGCTTAGGGGATTTTGTAGTTGTTATTTGCCATTGAGTCATTTGTGACTTATTTAATCCCATGTACAACAGCTCTGAACGCCATCCTATCTTGAGCCAATTTTATTGTCTCTGACACACTTGTCCACATTACCCCAGTTACTGATTCAATTAATCTCAGCAGGGTCTTCCTCTATGGCTGTCTTCTATCCTTCCAAGCATGATGTCCCTCTCCAAGGACTGATCCCTCCTAGGAACATGGCCAAAGAATGTGAGATGAAGCTCAAAATTCTTGCATCCAAGGGGCAGTTTGACTTCACCCTCTCAGGACAGACCTGTTAGTTCTCTTAGCAATCCATGTTGTGTTCAATACTCTTCTCCAGCACCACAACTCAAAGGCATGGATTCTTCTTCTATCATCTTTAATCACTGTCCAGCTCTCTGATATATAGCAAGTAAATGTGAAAACCATGGCTTGGATAAGGCATACCTTGATCTCTAGACTGACATTGTTGCTCTTCAGTACTCTAGAGAGGTCCTTGACAACAGATTTTCCCAATTCAATTTTTTTTTTCTTTAATCTTTATTTGGTTCAACTCTCACATGTATATGAAACAACTGAAAACACTGGTTTGTAACAAGCATACCTTAGTCTTTAAAATGCCATCATTACTCTTTAATGCTTTAAAGAAGTCCATGGTGGAAGAGTTGCCTATTGCAGTACTTTAATTACTTGACTACGTCTTCTATGGATGTTGGTTTGGGTCCAAATAAAGTGAAATCTTTGACAATTTAAATATTTTTCTCCATCATAATGTTGCTTATGGTCTGACTCTTACATGTTTTTGTTTTCTTTATATAAATTTGTAATTTTGAGGTATATTCAAACAACAACTTACCTTTATTTAGTCCTCATGACAGGCTTTATGAGAAGCATTTTATATGCATTCTTTCATGGAATCCTTACCAAAGCACTATTTTTCTAACCAATTAAAGATAGAAAAATTGAGCCCATTTAGTTACTTCCATGTCTAACTGAACTTTTTCTTTTGTTTTGTTTTGTACTTTTTTTTGAGGGAAGAAACTGTACAAAAATGAACGATTTTTTTTTTTAAAGAAAAGAAAGAACATGAACTGGGGAAGGGAGGAAAATGTGTTACAATGAATAAATGAAAATCCAGTTTTACTATAATCTTTCATCAAAATTACAATTAAAATATAATTTTTAAAAGGCAATTTGCAATTTGATTTCCTGACTGCTGGTGCTAAGAGTGTTAGTTGTAGAAAGAAGCAAGGTAAAATCATTAACAACCTCAATCTCTTCTCCATCTATCACGATGCTACCAATTGGCTCAGTGGTAAAAAATCTTTTTTTCTTGATGTTGAGCTTCAATATATATCGAAGACTGCAGTCTTTGACCTTCTGCAGCAAATGCCTCATGTCCTCCTCAGTTTCGGCAAGCAAGGTTGTGTCATCTACATAACGCAGGTTGTTGATGAGTAAAAAAGTCAGCTCGTTCATACTAGCTGCTCTTCAGCACAGGCAGTGTCCTCTGTAAAGATCTGTTGTTGTTATGTGCCATTCAGTTGCCATAGGATTTGAGCCTATGTACAGCAGCTCTCTATATAGGGTTTTCGACAGAGCAGAGTTCTGAACTGCTCTACATAAGAGCAACTTGGGTCATAGGCAACTTGATGGCACATAACAACAACAGCTCTGAACCCTGCTCTATTCTAAGTCAATCTCACTGTCTCTGACACATCTACCCTATTACCCTAGTCACTGAGTCAATACACCTCATTCAGGGTCTTCCTCTCTTGTGCTGTTCTTCCACCCTTCCTAGCATAATGTCCCTCTCCAAGGACTGGTCCCTCCTGGCCACATGCCTAAAGTATGTCAAACGGAGCTTCAAAATCATTGCATCCAGGGAGCAGCCTGGTTTCACCCTCTCCAGGACAAACCTGTTTGTTCTCCTATCTAGGGTGTCAGAAACCCAAATGAAGTTCATTATGAGTCAGAATTGACCTGAAACTTCGTCCTATATACTCAGGGCATGTTGTCAGAAGGGGCTAGTTCTTGGAAACACAAACTATGCTGGAAAAGATAGAGAGTCAGAGAAAGAGAGGAAGATCTCCAGTTAGATGGGAAGACACAGTAGCAACGGGTTTGAGCAAATCAGAGATGGTGAGGATGGCACAGGATAGTCAAGGTTCAGGTCTGTTGTTCACAGGGCTTCTGAGTGGGAGTCAATTCAATGGCACTTAACAACAACAGTAACAACAGCCTTACCAGCACAGACTTCACCAAGCCCTCTACCCTACCCCTAAGGAAAGCTGCCTTCCTTGGAAACATCTGACTTGGACCTTGCCCTTACATATCTGAACCCTGTCCTGTCCTGTGTCACCCTCAAATCTCTGACCCAGTTGAGCCCATTGCTGCAGTCACTGCGTCAATCTACCTGGTTGAAGGTCTTCCTCTCTTTCATCATTCTTCCATCTCGCAAGATGATGTCCCTCTCCAGTGAATAGCCTAACAATAAGCCCAAAGTTGTGAGGAGAGTGAAATGACGTTCTTATCATCTTTGCCTTCAAGAAGTACTCTGGCTGCACCTTTTCTAAGACATAGCTGTTTGATCTTTTGGCAGTCTGTTGGATATTCAGTACTCTTCTCCAATACCATGGTTCAAAAGTATGAATTATTGTTCTTTTTTAAAAAAATTATTTTATTATTTTTTGTGTGTGTACCATCAAATCGGATCTGACTAGACAAGAGGAGATTGCTCCTCCTTCTCCAGCATAGCATCTGGTGGATTCAAACCATGTGCCTCCAGGACTGCAGTGCAGCCTATTGCCACTAGGCCACCAGAGCTCCCTCAGTTCTTCTTCTATCATTCTTATTCACTGTCCAGCTCTCAGCAGCATAGTAAGTGATGGAAAAGACCATGGCCTGAATAAGGCATACCTTAATCCTCAAACTAACATCATTACTCCTCAGTAATTTGGAGAGGTCTCTAGCTTCTGACTCTCCTAGCACAATACATCTCGTGATCTCTTGACTTCTGGTACCAAATGTACTGATTGTCGTTGACAGTTTCATTTTTTTCTCTATCATGATGTTGACTATCAGTCCAGTGGTGAGAATTCTTGTTTTCTTGACATTGAGATGAAATCCATATTGAAGGCTGTGTTCTTTGATCTTCTGAAGCAAATGCTTCAAGTTCTCCTCATTTTTAGCAAGGTTGTACCATCTGCATAATGAAGGTTATTGATAAGTCTTCCTCCAATCCTGATGCCATATTCTTCTTTGTAGTGTCTAACTTCTCAAATAATTTGCTCAGCATACAGAGTGAATAGGTATGGAGAAGGGATACAACCCTGACACACAGCTTTCCTAATTTTAAACCATGCAGTATTCCCTTGCTCAGTTTGCACAATAGCTTCTTGGTCTAATAAAGGTTTTGCAAGAGCACAATCAAGGACTCCTATTATTCTCAATGTTAGCCATAACTTGTTATGATCCACACAGTTAAATAAATGTCTTTGCACAGCCAGTAAAGCACCAATAGACATTCTTCTGGTATCCTCTTTTCTCAACCTGGATCCATTTGACATTGACAATGATATCTTTGGTGCCATGGCCTCTTATCCAGCTTGAACTTGTAGATGTTCCCTATCTATGCAATACTCTAGCCGTCTTTGAGTGATCTTCAGCAGTATTTCGCTTGCATGTGATAATAATGATATTGTTTTATAATGTCCACATTCTCTCGGACCACTTTTCTTGGGAATGGGAACAGATATGGATCTCTTCCAGACAGGAGGCCAGACAGCTGTCCTCAAAATTTCCTGTAATGGACTGGTGAGCACATCAAAAGAGTTGGGCCAAATAAACGGTGGAGGTGGGGAAATCTAGTGCATCCCGAGTGCTGAGAAAAACATTTAGAAAAACAGGAAAATATTTCTCACTGTCAAAAAGGACAATGGAAAAAACTGGAATTAACCTTTGCTTTTGGAGTTGGTACTGGAAGAAACTGTTTTTAGTATATGGAAACAGGAAGACGGATATAATTTTATGTGTATATGTGCCTGTGTGTGTATTTCTAGTCCAACCAAAAGCAATGAAACTCAGTAGTACTAAGCATAGCTAATTTTTTCCCCCTAATCCCATTCTCTCCTAAAAGGAGGCATGGCTCCTTGGAAAAATGACTGATTCCAGGTTTGGGCCAGTGAAAGTACAAGATGATTATGAGTCTAGAATAGTTCATTGCACCACAAAGAATGTTGGGGTTTGTCAAATGGACAGAGGGAGCCTTTTGAAGAAGCTTCCAGTGGTAAAATCTAGGATAATTTCAACATCAAAATGATAGCCAATTGTAATCCACTGAAAAATAAAGAAATCCATAAATTCAGGCTGATGTAAATAAAAATGAGAAGAAGGCAAAGCTCTACGTTGGGATTAGTCAGCAAATATAGAAGGAATTACAGGATTTTAAAAATTATAAGCCTTAGACAATCATCATAGTCATACTTGCTTCAAGCCAGACTCATTGCATGCTAAGACTCCTGAGTGAACGTTTGAAGGAGATTATAACAATTTTGTCATTTCACAAAATTCTTATTAACCAGTTGTTTGCTGTTGAGTTGGAACCAACCCATAGTTGACCCTTTAGTGGCTTTTTAGGGGCGGTAATCACACCGGGGGCGGGAGAGAATGCCCATCTTTCTCCAGGGGAGCAGCTTGCCTTGGGGATTGCAGTGCAGCTTCTTACCACTAGGCCACCAGAGCTCCCTAGTCACTAATTCATAAAACTTAATGGCTTGTTCATAAAAATAAAATTCTTAATAAATTTA
>NW_006399788.1:13339354-13347498 GCF_000299155.1 Elephantulus edwardii | reverse complement strand
TTATTTATATTGATTAAATTTAGCAGATACCACCTTTACCAGAAGAAAAATGTTAAAATTACCAGTAACTGAACTGATAACAGAAAGACAAGTACATATATAGATATTGATATAACTGTAGATGTGTCTATATGTGCCAAACATCAGCGTCTTCAGAAGTGGTTTTTATTAGGGGAGCTCTGGTTGCCTACTGGCAAGAAGCTGCACTGCAATCTCAAAGGTGTGCAGTTTGAATCCACTAGATGCTTATCTGGAGGAGGAACAATCTCCTCCTGTGCGGGTCGAATCAACAACAAGGGGTGGGAGATGTGGTTATTATTGTTATTAGGTGCCATTCGATCCACTATGACTCATAGTGATCCTGTGAACAAAAGATGTGAGCCTTACCCTATCCTGCACCATCCTAATGATCTCTCTCTTACTCAAAGGTTGTTGTTATGTGCCATAGAGTTGCCTGCAACTCTTAGCGACTCTATGTACAACAGCCCTAAACCTTAATCTATCCTGTGCCAATCTTACTGTCTCTGACACACCTACACCCCCATTACCCCAGTCACTGAATCAATCCATCTCATCAAGGGTCTTCCTCTCCTGCGCCATCCCTCCACCCTCTTAAGCTTGACGTCCCTCTCCAAGGCCTGGACCCTCCTTGCAACATGTCCAAAGTATGTGAGACGAAGCTTCAGAATCCTTGTCTCTAAGGAGCAGCCTGGTCTCACCTTCTCCATGACAAACCTGTTTGTTAGGTATTCATGTTAAAAAAAAAATCATAAATAGGGAGCTCAGGTGGCCAAGTGGTAAGAAGCTGTGCTGCCAGCCTGAAGGTGTGCGGTTTGAATCCACCAGATGCTCCACTGGAGATGGAGGGGCAATCTCCTCTTGTTCCAGTCTGATCCAATTGGACAGTATGCATGGGCGTGCGTGCACACGCACGTGCGCACCACACACACACACACACACACACACACACACAAATAATGAAGAAATAACAGACAAAGTCAAACTGAAAACCATTCTACAAAATAACACATCTGTACTCTTCATAAATTCTAGGGCCATAGAAGAACAGACAAGGCAGAGAAATTATTCCAGGTTAAAGAAAACCTTAAGGTTTCCAAACACCTCTCCAGGGGCTGGAATCCACCACTGACTTTTGCAAGATGGGCAAATTTCCCTTGCGATTTCCAGCCTCAGTACCACAATGTAGGGACAGCCTTGAACCAGTTCCACAATGAGTTTGAGATTTTGAGGAAAGAAATAAAACAACTAAATATAATGCATGGTCCTTACTTCGATCTTGGAACTATATAGGGCATTATTGTAGCAAAATTTGAATGAAATCTGAGGAATAGACAAGGAGCACGGGCGGTATAGTTAGTGCATTACAAGTTCGCCTGTTAACATAAAGGTTGTTGTTGTTATGTGCTGTCGAGTTGCTTGCAACTCATAGCGACCCTATGTACAACAGCCCTAAACTCCGCTCTGTCCTGTGCCAATCGCACTGTCTCTGACACTCCCATTCCAATTATCCCAGTCACCGAATCAATCCACCTCAAAGAGAGCCTTCCTCTCCGTCGCTGTTCCTCCACCCTCCCAAGCATGATGTCCCTGTCCAAGGACCGGTCTCTCCTCACAACATGTCCAAAGTATGTTAGACGGAGCCTCAGAATCCTTGCCTCCAAGGAGCCACCCGGTTTAACCCTTTCCAGGACAAATCTGTTTTCCTAGCAGTCCATGGTATTCTCAATACTCTTCTCCAGCACCACAGCTCAAAGGCATCAATTCTCCTTCTATCCTCCTTGGGCATTGTCCAACTCTCTGATGCATAACAAGTGATTGCGAAGACCATAGCCTGTATCAGATGCATCTTAGTCTCCAGAGAGACACCATTGCTCTTCAGTACTTTGGAGAGGTCCCTAACAGCAGACTTTCCCATGGCAATGCGCCTTTTAATTTCCTGGCTGCTGGTGTCAAGACTGTTGGCTCAAATTCACCAATTGCCTTGCAAGGAGAAAAACAGGCAGTCTTCTCCCATAAAGAGCTCTTGGTGATTTAATGCAGGATCACCAGGAGTTGGAATTCAATAGCAATGAGTTTAGTTTGGGATTTTTGCACCAAGATTAATTTTCTAATTTTGGCAGTTACACTTTTATTATGGAAGAGGGCACTCTTATCTTTTTAAGAAATACATATTACTATAAAGGGTAATGGGCATCATATGAGCAACTTACGTGTTTGTGTGTGTGTGTGTGTGTGTGTGTGTGTTTTTGTGTGTGTGTGTGAGAGAGAGAGAGAGAAAGTGATAGGAAAATTGTAATATCAACAATTAGTGAAACTAGGTTCCACTACCTACGTTCTCCATTTGTCTCTAAGTTATAAATTATGTCAAAATAGAAGATAAAATCCAATTTCAAAAAGTACAGGTCAATTTTTACTAAGTATTAAATGGATAAGAGAGAAGGTTGTATTCAGCATGGCAAAGATTAACAAAAGCTTAGAGTGGAGTGGGTACTCCCCTCACTCCTCCAACCCATCCTGAGTTCACCTGGATTTTGCAGTGGTGATGGTGGTAGGAAGGGGTGGTCGACACAAAATGGGAAAATGGAGAACCTCCATTAGATGTGTGCTTGTCCCAGAATGCCTGGTTTTACCTTCTTTATCCAAATATTTAGACAATGGTGAGGAAACCAAGGAGCACTGGTAGTACACTGTCAAAACACTTGGCCGCTAACCTCAGGGTTGCCAGTGTGAGTTTCCCAGCAGCTCTACAGAAGAAACATTAGATCTGCTTTCATAACAATCCGCATACTCAAAAACACTACAGGATCGTGTTAACAGTAAAGCAGACTTTGTCCTATCATGAGTAAGAATAGACTCAACAGCTGTGAGTTTAATGAGGGGACTATTGTCTAATTTTTATTTATTACATCTATAAGAATGATCTCTAGTCCCTACAGCCTTCAACCTAAATGTAGCTACTTTGTTGTTCTAGGTCAGAATCAACTCATAGCTGACCCTCCAGTGGTTTTTCAGAGGCTGTAAATTGTATGGAAGGAGACTGCATAAACAGATCTATACAAGCCACTACTCAGAAAATCAACTGATAAACGTTTTTACTGAAATATATCTCCTTATTACTTACCATAAACTCCATTTATTTGCTTCCCGGCCACAAAGGCGATATCAGGTTTCCTAGATATTTCCTCACCCATTTTCAAATAGATTCCATTTAGTGGACCAAGTTAGGAAAGATTCCACCTTGTCATCATTCTTTCAACAACTGTCTCATCATTAAAGCGACTTATAGAGCCTTGTCCTTCAATTATATGTTATATTATATTATATGCAAACATTTCTCTTTTGTTTTGCTTCCGATGGATTTATTTCTGGGTTCTGTGTTCAAAACCAATATACTGTGTCCTTCATAATCCTCCATTCAAGACTTTCCCACCTACTAAAGTACTTTTAAAAAGCACTTTCTCCATGCAGAACTTACAATTTAGATGGGCAAGAACTTATGTGAACTTGTAACAATACCGTATAAGGATGACAGTGTTGTGTATTAATAGAAAGTTTCTGTTCTTGACTCAGAATATGTTGCCACTGATTCCTGGTATAGTATTTAAAGGCAGTATCTCTTCTTAACCAGGTGAACAATTAATTTCTATTCTAATTAATTCATAAGTGACCAACTGCCAACTTTAAGGTGAGCAGTTTATACTCACTAGTGGCTCCATGGAAGAAAAGACATGGCAATTTGTCCTTGTAAAAAATTACAACACAGAAAACCCTGTGGGGCAGGTCTACTCATCCAGGGCCGCTATGAATTGGAATCGACTTGGCAGCACACAACAGCAACAACAATCCCAATCAATCCATAATACACAGAGTCCCCAACCTGAAAACATTGAAAATTTAAGCAATCACTTTTGCACAAATGGGCTCTAAAACATTATTTTTTAATTTTCCACAGTCTCCAAATCCAGCATTCTGTGAAATGCCTTCAGACTTAAGAAGTAAAAAGAAGCTATGTCAAAGGTAATGGTTAAATTTTAACTATGTACTCTAAAATGTTTGCATGTATTACACTTAATCTCCCCGAAACAACGTGAATGACTTAAATACAGCTTTAAGTCTCATTAAAAATTTAAAGAAGTAGTTACCAGATAAAACAGAGGATGCCAAATTAAATTTGGATTTCTAATGAACACAGTTTTTATAGAATGTGGTGGTGGTGGTGGTTGTCGTTTTGTGCTGTCAACTCAGAACTGACCCATAGCTGACCCTCTGGCAGATTTTCAGAGACAGTTAATCACATGGGAGGAGATTGCCCAACCTTCTCCCACAAAGCAGCTGGCCTCGAACCCCGTGCCTTCAGGATTGCAGCACAGCTTCCAGCCACTCTGCCACCAGAGCTCTCTGGTCCCAAACACTGCATGAAAGAGCTATGATGGTACAGTCTATAAAGAACTACAAAACTATCCAAAAGCCACAGCTCTCTGGCAGCTCAAATCCACCAGCTGCTCCAAGGAAAAGAAATGGGTAATCTGCTGTGTGATTTTCAGCCTCTGAAAGCCTGCTGGAGGGTCAGCTGTGAGATGGTGACTTGGAATTTACATAAGACATTCTTATGCAAACATAAAGGGCCGAACTCGCTCAGCATTTCTTAAGCTTAAGGAACTGAAGAACAAAGTCAAACCTTGAGTTACAATACTTAAGGATACTTTGGGCAGAATATTAAATGATCCAGGAAGCATTAAAAGAAGATGGAAAGATAATACAGTAATTGCACCAAAGGAATTGGTGGACACAGAAGAATTTTATGAAACAACATATAAGCAAGAGCCTGTGGTGATGAAGGAAGAAGTTCAACCTGCTCTGAAAGAACTGGCAAAAATCAAAGCCACAGGAAATGATGGCATACCAAGTGACATATTTTAACAGATGCCCTAGATGTGCTCACCAAGTTGTGCCAAGAAATCTGGAGGACAACCACTTGGCCAACTGATTGGAAGAGATCTATATTTGTTCTCATTGCAAAGAAAGGTGATTTGACAGAGTGTGGAAATTATCAAACAATGTCACTGATATCACATGCAAGCAAGATTCTGCTGAAGATTATCAAGAAAACAACATCAACAGAGAGCTGACTGGAGTGGAGGCTGGATTTAGAAGAGGTCATAGCACTAGGGATATTATAGCTAATGTCAGATGGATCTTGGCTGAAAGCAGAGAGTACCAGATAAATGTCTGTGTTTCATTGACTATGCAAAGGCAGTTGACTGTGTGGATCATAACAAACTATGGCTAACTCTGAGAAGAATGGGGATCCCAGAACACTTGATTGTGCTTACGTATAACTTATACTTGGACCAGGAGGCAGTCGTCAGAACAGAGTAAGGAAACACTGCATGGTTCAAAATTGGGAAGGTTGTGCACCAAGGATGTGTCCTATCTCCATATCTTTTCAATTTATATGTGGAACAGATTATCCAGTAGGCTGGGTTCTATGAGAAGTGTGGCTTCAGGATTAGAGGTAGATTCATCAACAATCTGCATTATGCAGATAATACAACATTGCTTGTTGAAACTGAGGAGGACCTGAAGCACTTGCTGCAGAGGATCAAGGACTGCAGCCTTCAATATGGATTGAAGCTCAATGTCAAGAAAACAAAGATTCTCACCACTGGGCCAATTGGCAGCATCATGATGGATGATGAAGAGATTGAGACTGTTGAGAGTTTCAGTTTGCTTGGCTCTACAATCAACACTCTTGGTACCAGCAGCCAGGAAATTAAAAGATGAATTGCATTGGGTAAGTCTGCTGTCAGAGACTTCTCCAAGGTACTGAGGAGCAATGGATGTCAGTCTGGAGACTAAGGTGCCCCTGATACAGGCCATGGTCTTTGCCATTAGTTGTTATGCTTCAGAGAACTGGAGAATGACCAGGGATGATAGAAGGAGAGTTGAAGTCTTTGAGCTAGAGAAGAGTATTGAATATACCATGGACTGCTAAGAGAACAAACAAGCTCATCCTGGAGAGGGTGAAGCCAGGCTGCCCCTTGGAGGCAAGGATTCTAAAGCTTCATCTGACATACTCTGGACATGTTGCAAGGTGGGATCAGTCCTTGGAGAGGGACATCATGCTTGGGAGGGCAGAGGGACAGTGCAGGAGAGGAAGACCCTCAATGAGATGAACTGATTCCATCACTTGAGTAATGGGGATAGGCATGTCAGAGTCAGTAAGATTGGTGTAGGATAGAGCAGGGTTTAGGGCTATTATACATAGGGTAGCTAGGAGTTGCAGGTGACTCGATGGCACGTAACAACAACATCTTAAATTCACCCTTAACTTATTGAGTGAGGTCTGTCAAGTGGGCTCTGACTCATAGTGACCCTGTGAGTGACGGGGAAAAACATTGCCCAGTCCCACAGCCTCATAATCACGACTGCACTTGAACACATTGGTGTGGCCACTGTGTCATTCCATCTCCTTGAGGGTCTTCCTCTTTTTCAGTGACCCTCTAACTTGCCAAGCTTAGTAAAGCATCCACTTTAACAAGTTAATGACCCTCTACCTTCCCAGGTGACTGGTCTTTCCTGATCATGTGCTCAAAGCATAACTGGGTAATGTGTATTTTTATTTGTTAATAATGACAATCCTATGCAGAAAGGCAGGAGTCCTTAAATGGCACACACAGTTCAGCATTCATCTACTAACAAAGGTTGTTGGTGCAAGTCTACCCAATGGTTCCTCAGAAGGTCTGTTGGTGTACTTTGCAAAGATCATAGCCATTAAAAAGCCTATGGAGCACAGATTACTCTGAATCAACTGAACACGTATTGGTTTTGGGGACATAGAAAAACTAAGTTGGTGTAGTAACCAGGGCAATAGGGCTAGGTGTGTCGGAGTCAGTGAGACTGGCTCAGGACAGCGCAGGCTTCAGAGCTGTTGCACATAGGGTTGCTATGAGTCGCAGGCAGCTTGACGGCACATAACAACAAGTTGGTCAGGGTCACCCAGCTGGTCAGAGGTAGTAACTCTAGTCAGCTGAGTTCAGAGTTCACACTCTTAGCTGAAAGGGTCTTTGCCAGGATTAAATGAGATAATCTATAGAAATGGCTCAGCAGAATGCATGGCACCAAGTAAGTATAAAAACCGCAAGCTATTAATAATGCTAATAAATTGTGTTACTGTAGGGAGCTGTGTTGTAGTGTGATGCAGTCTTAGGGAGTTGTGCGGCTAATCCAAAGGTGGGACCTCTCCAGAGATTTAAATTCACCCGCTGCTCTACAGGACAAAGGGGGCCAATCTCCTCTCATGGGATTTATAGTCTCCAAAAACCACTGGAGGGTCAGTTCTGTGTTAGTTCTGAGACAACAACAATGAAGTGTTGTTAACTCATCAAAATCATCTGTCCCTAATATCCTCAGTGCAAAACTCTTTAATAGCACATTCCCATTCCATTCCTTAGACCCTCCAGGTGTATGGATGTTTCACAGCCATAACTCTTGAATTTCGCTCCAGCTCTGCTTTTCAGCTGCATTAAGCCCGACCTTGTCTTCTCAGGCCATTACCAAACCACTCCATCAGTCACTGTTAATCCCACTCACCAGCTTCTCACTTTCTTTAAGTCCCTGTTCTCCCACTGTCCTTTCTCCATGAGGGACCTGCAGGTCACATCTCAACTCCAAGGACTTTCCTGAGAGCTTTTTACAGCCATGTTCACTGTCTCCACGGCCAATTCGGCCTTTAAGCCCCAGCTGTTTCTCCAAGGCAGTGCTGCAACGCCTTGTCTCTAGTTTGGCCATTTCCTAAAATACTTTTTGCCAATCAACAGATGTTGTTAAAACAACTAAGCATCCACAGGAAGCTGGCTCATAACACAGAAAAATTAACTCACGATAAATAAAAAATGTAAAAGAGTTCAAGCTTTAAAACTTAGGATATACTGCCAAAGGGGCCCTTTAGAGTAGTGAGAGAAGACCTTCACCCTGAAACCCACAGCATCCCTTTTCAGCCGGAAGTAGCTAAGAGAATACGCCGTCCCCTTTTCCTTATGAATCAGGGTGAAGTCTCTCTCAGGGAGGAGTGATAGGGAATGGCAAAGGACACACTGACAAAGGAGATTAATCAGAACTGG
>NW_006399788.1:13338500-13339254 GCF_000299155.1 Elephantulus edwardii | reverse complement strand
GGAGTGATAGGGAATGGCAAAGGACACACTGACAAAGGAGATTAATCAGAACTGGCTTTGACAAGCACTGTGGCAAGTGGACAATTAAAACAGACATTCAAGGGTGGGAAAAATGAAGAACGAACTGGGGAGGAGGGTAGAGAAAACAGTGCAACAATGAATGAATGAAAACCCAAAATCTATGCAAATGTTCATTAAAACTAATAAAATTTAAAAAAAAACACAACAACAACAAAACCCAACAAAACTTAGGATAATATATAGGTATAAATTTTCATTACCTTGGAGAAGGCAATGCTTTCTTAGCTATGACCTCAAAGGTAAAGACACAAAAGGAAAAAGAGATGAACTAGACTTCATAAAGTGTAAAACTTCCACATATCAAAGGACATCAACAGGAGAATGAGAGGATAAACAACAGAAGGGCAGAAATATTTGCAGATTACATATTTGATAAGAGTAAAGTATCTGGACTATATTAAGAATTATGTGTTTAAAACTCAGCAACGCAACTGAACTAACTCAGTCCCATAAGGACAAACACTGTATAAGACCATTACTGTAGAACAAGTATGAGGATCCAGGGGGGGAGGAAGGGAGCAGAGGGCTGAGGATGGGCAGGGGTGGGGGTAGTGGAGGTGTTAATCACAGGGTCCAACAATTTGATGGGTGAGGGAGGGGAGATGAAGAAAATGGGAAAGATCTGTGTGTGATAAACAATGTATACAGACTTTGGAAATAAACCAGTATAAAA
>NW_006399788.1:13326061-13338400 GCF_000299155.1 Elephantulus edwardii | reverse complement strand
TTAATTACTTATTTAAAGACATTTTAAAAAATTAGCTAATTTAAAAACAAACCAAAACCTCTGCAACAAAGAGACAAACAACTCTATTAAAAACATACAAAGAATCTGAATAGACATTTCTACAAAGGAAATGTGTAAATAGCCAGTAAGCATCAGAAAAGACACTCAACATCCTCAGCCACTTTGTTGTTGTTATGTACCGCTGAGTCAGAACTCATAGCTGCTCTTCCAGAGGCTGTAAATCACGTGAGGGATCTTTCTCCCCTACAGCAGCTGGTGGATTCAAACTGCCTGCCTTTACATTGGCAGCACAACTCCTTCCTCACTAGGCCACCAGAGCTCATCAGCCATAGGGAGATATAAACTGGAAACTCTATAACTTAAAAGGACAGACAATAACAAGTGCTGGCAAGGATATAGACAAATTGGGAGCCTTGTGTGTTCCTAATGAGGATGTAAACTGCTATGAGAGGAGGAATGGAGAGTGATCAGTAACAGAGTTTCTTTAAGAGATGGTGAGAATATTCTAGAAATAGATTAACAATGATGTTTGTATAAATCTGTGAATATTCTAAACCTGTTAACTGTACTTAAAAATTGTGAACTTTGTGGTGTGTTTCTTATACCTGCCTTTAAAAGTGCTTTTGCCACAACCCATCCCTCTCCAGTAGCACACCCAAGCCCCACTTGTATTTAGAGGTTGTTATCCCCCTTCTTCTTATGTAGGTAGAAACAGACTCCATCATACATAAACTCACTTTAGTAACATTAAATTCTCTTCAATCTCATCCCTGAGTTCACGGTCTCTTCTCACAGGAGGGAAAAGTCCTGGTCACCTTCCATCAACCCTGTACAATTCTACACTGAAGCCAGTCCCTCAGAAAACCATAGCCTCCCTACTCCCATCAGTCCTCTCCACCCGGACTTTCTTCTCCTTACACAAGCATGATCTGGACCTCTCTGGTTTACAAAAAGTCAATGAATAAGCAAATGCAAAAGAATCCCTCCAAGCTCCTGCCTCCTCTGCATACTACTCGTTTTCCTTAAAGGCGCCAATATGAGTCTGTCATCCCTCTCTGCCACTTCACTGCCTACTCTCTCTAGCCTCATACAGCTTTGCTGCCACCACCCACTCACCACTGAGACCTTGCTCACAGGAAATTAACAAAGTACATAAATAAATACTACATTGTTATTGTTGCATATAGGTGCAATCCAGTTGAGTATGACCCACAGCGACCCTATAAACAACAGATCTGAACCCTGTCCTATCCTGTGTTATCCTCACAATTTCTAACACACTACAGCCCATTTGCACCAGTTGCTGTGTTAATCCACCTGGTTCAGGGTCTTTCTCTCTTTCACTGACGCTTCACCTTTCCAAGCATGATGTCCTTCTTCTAAATAATACATTTGAAGGTAAGACCTGTTGTGTAAGACAGTAGAGTAAAATAAAATAAAATAGGAGAAGGGGGAGTTTAGTTCAATAAAATGGTACAAGAACAAGATAAGAGTTGAGCAAAGATTGAGGGAAGTGAGTCAAGGCTAAAAAGATATCTTGAAGAGAGAATTCCAGACAGAGGGGCCAGATGAGCAAAAGTTTTAAGGATCCACCCAACATGTTTGACAAACTCCAAGGGAGCTAATATGGCTGGAGCAGAATGACCCAAGGAGAGGGGTAGTTTAGAATGGTCACAGGAAACCAGAATCCATAGGGATTTCTTGACTGCCTTAAAAATTTAGTATTTTGTTCAAATTAAAATGGAAAGCCACAATACAGTTTAGACGAGAAATGTATAACATGACCTAGGTTTTAAAAAAGACTACTCTGGCTGGTGAGGGATCAAAGTGGAAGCAAAGAGACCTGGTAAGAGGTTTCTGCAACATGTCACCTGAGAAATGATGATGGTTTTGATATGTGTACAGAATGGAACTGCTCCACAGACATCCCACCTGGCTGCCTCTCACTTCATTTTCCCCCCCTGCATTTCACTTCAGCCTTTCAGGTTTCCTTCCTTCCCTCCCTCCTTCTTCCCTTCCCTTCCCTTCCCTTCCCTTCCCTTCCCTTCCCCTCCCTTCCCTTCCCCCCTCCCCTCCCGTCCCCTCCCCTTCCCTTCAATGATGTTGCTATTGTTAGCTGACACTGAGTCAATTCCAGCTTATAATAACCTCACAATGACAGAGAAGAACTGCCCCACAGGATTTTCTTGACTGTGGTCCTTATGATGCAAGTCACCACGGATGGGATCAATATGTCAACTTTTTGGTAATGAGCTATTTGCCACCAAAAGTTCCTTATGATATTAGCTAACCAATACAGTCATTTATTAAGCACCTGCTAATACCAGGCATTGTGCTTTGCGCTCTCTCTCTCTCTCTCTCTCTCATAAGCTTTATTTTGGAAATTTTTAATTTGAGGTACTTGAAAGACATTTACTCACTTTCACTGAGTTGAAGTCAGCCCACAACCGACCCTCCAGTGGGTTTTGTGTTGTGTGTGTGTGTGTGTGTGTGTGTGTTCCTTTTTATTATTATCTTTTTAACTGATATTTTAACAAAAGTTTACAGAAAACTTGGATTCTATTCATTCATTATTGTACATTTTCCTCCCTACACCCATCCCCAGTTCACTTTTCTCTTTAAAAAGACTCTTTCATTGTTGCACAATTTCCTCCCTTCCATCCATTCACTTTGCTCTGCACCTCTTATTTTGGACTGCTGTCATGCAAACAATACCTAATCATGTATTTCTTTTAGACAGATCTTCCTGTCCTTTATTTAAATGCAGTGTTCATTATTTATTCCCTCTTTTCTTAGTTTCCTCCCCCAAGCTCCATGTCAGTCCTGTGTAAAATGGTGCAACCACTCTGGAATGGTGCTTTCTCAAAAAACTGGAAATAGAAATACCCTTTGACCCAGCAACTGCACTACTAGGAATATACCATAAAGAAACTAGAACTGCCACCCAAGCAGATATATGCACAGCCATGTTTATTGCTTTGTTGTTCACAATAGCAAAGAGATGGAAGGAATCCCTGTGCTCATCAACAAATGAATGGATAGAGAAGCTGTGGTATATTCACACAATGGAATACTACACAGCACTGAAAAACAAGGAACTCATAAAACATTATACAAAATGGGTGACCCCGGAGGACATTATGCTGAGTGAAATATCTCAGTCACAAAAGGACAAACACTGCAGAATGCCTCCAGTGGGTTTTCAGAGTTTGTAAATGGCACAGGAGGAGAATGTCCCTCTTTCTCTTGTTCAGCAAGGTGGTAAATCTGAATTTCCTGCTTTGAGGTTGGCAGTGTGGCCCCTTACCCACCCAGGCCACCAAAACTCCCTTTTAAAGCTCTGCTAGGAAACAGCTATTCACTCTTTCTCATTCCATTTCAGGGCCCAGTTTAGTAACAGCTGGAATTCAGAATTAAATCCCAGATTAACTCCAACTGTGATGGCTCCATCAGTGCTCCTTTCTCCAGTGCTACCACTCTCTCCTCATATATTACAGGTCTTAGTTCTCCATGGAGATGGCCTGTCATCACTCTCTCCAGCCCCCATATCCCACTGTCTGAGCTCATTCCTATCAGATTGTCAGATGCTAGGAGGAGAGCCCTGCCCAATCTCAGAATTTACAGGGCCTTTTAGAGAATCTGAGAACCTCTGAGCTGCCCATCCACAGAGATTATGTTAGAAAGCCCCTAAATTATGTTGGAAAAGTCCTTGTGTTCCCTTCACATCCCCATCACTGGCCTCCTCATTTGCCCATGCTGTTTCCTTCCCCACCCCCCACTGCTTTTCTCCTTTTAAGCTGATTCTTAGATGTCCTTTACTTAGCTCAGCATTGGCATTTCATTCTTCATGACCAGCAAACAATTTTGAAATTGCTCTTCATATTCAAAGTTGATATGTGACATTCATATAAATATCTTTATATTTTTAAAAAAGCTCAAACTCACTGTCATCAAATCAGAATCGGCTCACAGCTAACCCTCCACTGGGCTTTGAAAGGCTGTTGACTGCACGTGTGGAGATTGCCCATCTTCCTCCTTCTCAGCCACTGGTGGATCCAGACTCTGGAGAGGCACTGCCTTTGGGTTAATGGTGCAGCTCCCTAGGGACTGGGCCACCAGGGCTCCCCAAGGGCGATCTTCCCGCATGATTTACAGCCTCCCAAAAACCTAATGGAGGGAGGGTCAGCTCTGGGTTGGTTCCAACTCAGAGACAAGGAATAAGCATATTTTTGGTACTTTAACTCAAAATATCCAAAGCAAAGTTTATAGGCTGTCTGCACACACACACTCCCACATCCAAACTGAGGCAATGAATCTTTACCCTTCCCACTTCTTTTTTTTTTTAGTTCACTTAAAAATTTATTTAGCAAAATACAAATTTGTGTTGTTGTTGATATGTGCCATCAAGTGGTCTGTGACTCATAGATACCCTGTGCACAACAGCCCTAAACCTTGCTGTATCCTGTGCCAATCTCACTGTCTCTGACACATCTACCCTCATTACCCTAGTCACTGAAACAATCCATCACATCAAGGTTCTTCTTCCTCCCTGCACTGTCCCTCCACCTTCCCAAGCATGATGTCCCTCTCCAAGGACTGGTCCTTCCCTGCAACATGTCCAAAGTATGTCAGATGAAGCTTCAGAATCCTTGACTCTAAGGAGCAAGCAACCTGGTTTTACCCACTCTAGGGTGAACCTGTTCCAGTATATTCGATACTCTTCTCCGCATCACAGCTCAAAGACATCAATTCTCCTTCTATCATCCCTAGTCAATGTCCATCCTTTTGATGCATAGCAAGTAGTATCAAGAATATGGCCTTGGATCAGTCACACCTTAGTCTCCAGATTGATATCATTGTTCTTCAGTACTTTGGAGAGGTAGACTTTTTCAATGCAATTTGTCTTTTCTGGCTGCTGGTACCAAGAGTGATGTTTGTGGAGCCAAGCAAACTAAAGCTGTTAACAATCTCAATCTCTTCACCATCTATCATCATGCTACCAATTGGCCCAATGATGAGTATATCTTTTCTTTTTTTCCTTCACCCTTTTTTCAAAATTATTATTTTAAATTTTAATGATACCTTTCCCACTTCTGCTTCACCACTTTCCACCTCAGAATCTCTCACTAACTCATTTATGTGGAATCCAACCACTTCTCCAAACCCATTGAGAGGCATCTTAGAAGAAATGGCCTAGAGATTTGCCCCCATTAAGATTGCTGTTGTTGTTAAGTGCCATCAAGATGAGCACGACTCATAGCAACCTTATGAACAAAAGACCTGAACCCTGTTTATAACTATTGTCATGTCTCTAGGTTCACAAAGTTTCCAGAGGCCTGTTGTTTAGGAAGTGGATGCCACTTCTGCTTCCAAGCCTGTCTTAATACTGTTCACCAGGGTTGCTACTGTGTGTTGTCATGTGCTGTCAGAGCTGAGTATTACTGATAGCGACGTTGGGAACAACAGATCTGAACTCTGTCCTATCCTGTGCCATCCTCATCATCTCTGATACACTTGAGTCCACTGCTCGTCAATCCATCTCGTTGAGGGTCTTCCCCTCTTTAGCTAACGCTTCAGAGTACATGAGTTACCATAAGTCAGAGTTAACACAATAGCAAATTACAACTCTGACCTCCACAGCTCCTGGTCAAGTCAAAGCCATAAGCATCTGTCAGGTGACATGTGGCAGCAGCTTCGGATCAGATCTCTTTGCTCCCACCTTTGTTCTCCACCAGACAGGCTAATCCTTTTAGAGTCTAGGCCATATTATGTCATCGTCTCCAAACTCTTAATTGACTTCCAATTTTAATTAGAACAAAAGATAGCATTTAAGAAAGTCCTACAGATTCTGATCGCCAGAGCCATTCTAACCTACTCCTCTCCTCAGTTCATTCTTCTCTGCCACACTAGCTGCCGTGGAGTTTGTCAAGCACACCAGTAGACATTTCCAGAGGACTTCTGCTCAGCTGACCCTCAGCCTGGAATTGTCTCCCCAAATACCCTCTTGGCCCAATCCCTCACCACCTTCAAGTATTTGCTCAATTCTTACCTTCTGGATGAAGTGCCTTCTTCTGGACCTGTATTTCCCCCTTACTCTACTACTTTCTTTGCTTTATTTTCTTATACCAATTTCCGTATTTACTTTATGGTATATCTCCCCTGTAGAAAGTAACTTGCCAAAAGCAGGAAGCTTTGTCTAGTTGGTTCACTAACATGTCCTGAAATCCTAGGAAAATATATTGTCCAAAGTAAACAACAAAAACAAAGAGAAAACATACTAGGTAGTTTGTGTCACATGTTAAAGCACTCAAGAACTATTGACTGAAGGAGCACCTCTGAACTTGACTCCATCACCATCTTTCCACTTCTACAGGTGTTCCTAGTCCATGACCTTCCCCCTCCTTGGCTTTTGCAACAACCTCCCAATGGTCATTCTGTCACCATTTTCTTCCACTTCTGGCTTTTTCCCATTCCTACCAGAATAAGAATTTCTAAACGGACCTCAAATCACATCATTCTGGTTTAAAGACCATGTGGAGCGTATAATCAGACCTTTAAAGATTTTAAGAATGTTACTTAAACTTAAACCCCCAGAGGAGAGGGGGAAAAAAATCTTTTAAAACCTAGAAAGTCAATGCAGTGTTTGAAAAGTAGAATTGGGGAAAAGCTTGTATAAGAAAAAAGAACATCAAAGCAATATCACCTAAAATATTATAGAAAGAATAGAACAAAACCCATCAATACCTTAGCCCATGTTCTCATCAGCCCTGCACAATCAACATCAAGAAAACAAGAATTCTCACAACTGGGTCGATAGGCAACATCATGATAGATGGAGAAAAGACTGAAGCTGTCAACGACTTAATTTGCTTAACTCCATAATCAAGCCCCATTTTAATGTGTCTGCTTAGTTCTTTCTTTCTTTTTTAGAACCTTTAAATGTGGACAATGCTTTGTGGGCTTAGTAACTGAGTCTTAATTTTTTTAAGGGGAGCTCTGTGGCATAAACTGCAGGGAGCTGCACTGCTAACCCAAAGGCACCGACCTTCTGGCTGGAAGGGCAGAAGTCAAGAAATCAAAAGAAATGTTGCATTAGGACAATCTGCTGTCAAGTACCTGTCTAAAGTGCTAAAGAATCTTTAAAGACTAAGGCACATCCAATGCAAGCCATGGTAATTTCAATTGCTTCCTAAGCATTTGCAAGTTGGACTATGTATCCTTCTTCAAGACTGAAGAAGAATCAATGCCTTTGAATTATGGTGTTGGTGAAAAGTATTGACTTTCCATTGGACTATCAAAGAAGAATTAAGTTTCTCTTGGAGGAAGTAAAACCAGGGCGCTCCTTAGAAGCAAAGATGGTGAAAGCTCCTCTCACATACCTTGGGCATATTATTAGGAGGGACGAGCCTTGGATCTTCATTAGTTTAGTTCCCAGAGCGTATATTCATGCCAGGGGGATAAAGCTGCAATCCAAAGCTGAAGGGGAAGGACTATAATGCCAAATGGGCAAAAGAATGAGGCCTGTTGGGCAAAAAGTCACCACTCTGATGGACAAGTCACTCCTCACAAGTGTGAAGATTTGTTATCCCAGTGGGTCACAAAGGAGGAGTTAACGCTCAAGGTTGAGGAACTTCAAGTCAGAATCCGGAAGGTGTGGCCAATACCCATAATCTACAGGATAGAGCCATTGTCAATATGGTCTTAGGGAACAGAGGGTTATTTTCAAGGTGACAATGTCAGTCTAGAGACTAAGGTGTGCCTGACACAGACCATGGTCTTCACAATTACTTGCTATGCATCAGAGAGCGGGATAATGACTAAGAATGATAGACGAAGAATTGATGCCTTTGAATTGTGGTGCTAGAGAAGAGTCTTAAACATACCACTGACTGCCAGGAAAACAATAGGTCTGCCTTAGAGAGGGTAAAACCAAGTTTCTCCTTGGAGGCTAGGATTTTGAAGTTCCATCTCACATACTTATGGCATGTGGCCAGGAGGGACTTGATCCTTGGAGAAGTGCATCATGTTCAGAAGGGTAGAGAGGCAGTGCAGGAGAGGAAGGCCCTCGGATGAGACGGATTGATACAGTAACTAGGTCAATGAGTGTGGTTGTATCAGAGACAGTGAGACTGACTCAGGACAGGACAGGCTTCAGGGTCACTATGAGTCACAGGCAACTTGACGGTACTTAACGAGAACTAATATAAATTGTTCTGCTGTGATTTAGACTTACTTGGTGCCCATTATGCTTCTTCTCCTCTAATTTCTTTGATATATAATGTAAATGTGTACCTTATGCTTCCTCCACCATTGTACCTTGGAAGCAAGTAACTTGTATTCTATACTTCACAGTTTTACAGATAAAAATTTTCCTCAGGATGGAATATTCCCAAAGTTTCACCAACATTTCAGTTGGATACTTCAGAAAATAGTTTTATAGAATTAGAATTGATTTAAGATTTATGGGACGAATGTGTTTTGCATACAGCATGAACATATATTAGGAGAAGGGATAAAGGATATTATGTTATGAATTGCACTGTCTTCCAACAAGTATGTGTTATAATCAAAGGGTTGCCTTTATTATTTAATGATACAGAATTATAACAGCACTAAGTAACTAAGACAAGTACTGTTCATATATTAATGTTGTTGTTGATTGCCTTCAAGTAGAGCATGACTCATACTGACCCTATGAACAAAAGGCCTGAAGCCTTTCTATAATTATCTACATTTATCAAAGTTCAGAGTTTTGTATATATGAAAATAGAAGTATAGAAATATAAGGTAATTCTCTATGGACCACATGGCCAGAAACTGGTGGACGCAGTATTTGAAATCATCTATTCTAGTCCTAAAGTCCATACTTACAACCACTCTCTAACATAGCATCATAGTAAATAGAGAAGTGATTGATCCTACTAGAGGGTAGTGCTACATTAAAGTTGATTTTCTTATCAATTTTTGGGCACATGTTAAAAGTAAGAACTAAAACTATGATTAGTTCCAATAAAGTTCATATTTCAAGACTTAGTATGGAAAAGAAGAATGGAAAAAAGGTCATTAAATAATCTTTGAATTGAATAATAGCTTGGAAATACTGGGTTAAATAAAATATATTGTTAAAAGTATTTTTGCATGTTTCTTTTTACTTTTTAAAATGTGGCCACTAGGGAGTTTAAATTACTTTTGATGTGGCTTACAGTTGTCACTTACTTGATATTTCTGTTGGACAGCACTGCTGTAGATAAAGATGTCTAGAAAAATCATTCTGAAAAGATGACATTTAAATAGAGGCTTAAAGTATAAGAAAGAGTTAGTCATGTACACAACAACTCAAGCAGATGGGAGGGGCAATGCAAAAATGCAGAGATGAGAAAGAGATTGCCACAATTCAAGGAACAGGAAAGAAGTTCAAGTGAACAGAGCATGATGAAGACGTGGATGAACATGTCCAAAAGGCTGGAGAGGAAGGCAGGAGTCAAATGAAGAAGAAAGAGCCTTTGGGAAGCGCAATCAAAATCCAGAACTAATTAAGGAAGAACAATGGCATTATCCAATATGCATTGTTAAAATATCATCCAGGGTGCTGTGTAGTAATTGGGTTGTAGCAGTGAAGAGCGAATCAATGGTAGCAGTATGAAAGCTGTGGCTAGCCTTTTTAACAAATGGTGTTGGCAAAATTAGAAAACTATCTGTAGAAAATTCAAGCAAGATCCACACCTCACTCCATACACAAAAACCAACTCAAAGTGGATCAAGGACCTAGGACTAAAACCAAGGACTATAAACTTCATTAAAGAAAAGCTTCGAAGAACCCTAGAAGTTCTAATTCACAACATAAACAGTCTTCCAAGCATCCTGGAAAATCTACAACCATGAGAGTATAAAATAGATGAATGAGACCTTCTAAGAATCAAATCCCTATGCACATCCGAAACTTCTCAAAAAAAAAGGGAAGCCACAGACTGGGAAAAATATTTGGTAATGACATGTTAGACAAGAGACTTATATCTTGTTGTTGTTGTTATGTGCTGTCGAGTTGCTTGCGACTCATAGCGATCCTATGTACAACAGCCCTAAACTCTTCTCTGTCCTGTGCCAATTGCACTATCTCTGACACACCCATCCCGATCACCCCAGTCACTGAATCAATCCACCTCATAGAAGGCCTTCCCCTCCTGTGCTGTCCCTCCACCCTACCAAGCATGATGTCCCTCTGCAAGGACCGGTCTCTCTCCTTACAACATGTCCAAAGTATGTTAGACGTAGCCTCAGAATCCTTGCCTCCAAGGAGCCACCCGGTTTAACTCTTTCCAGGACAAATCTGTTTGTTTTCCTAGCAATCCATGGTACTCTCAATACTCTTCTCCAGCACCACAGCTCAAAGGCATCAATTCTCCTTCTATCCTCCTTGGTCATTGTCCAACTCTCTGATGCATAACAAGTGATTGCAAAGACCATGGCCTGTATCAGATGCACCTTAGTCTCCAGAGAGACACCATTCCTCTTCAGTACTTTGGAGAGGTCCCTAACAGCAGACTTTCCCATGGCAATATGCCTTTTAATTTCCTGGCTATCTAGAATTTATAAAATACTTGAGCACCACAACAAGATCAATGTAAATAATTCAACTGAAAAATGGGCACAGGATCTGAACAGACACTTCACCAAAGAAGACATTCAGATGGTAAACAAACACATGAAGAAATGTTCAAAATTCCTTAGCTCTAAGAGAGATGCAAATCTAAACAACTATGAGATATCATCTCACCCCAGTCAGAATAGCAAAATTTAACAAAACAGCAAACAACAAATGTTGGCGAGGTTGTGGAGAAACGGAAACCCTTATTCACTGTTGGTGGGAGTATAAAATGGTGCAACCACTTTGGAAAGCTGTATGGTGCTTTCTCAAAAGGTTGCAAATAGAAATACCATTTGAGCCAGCAATTCCACTTCTGGGAATTTACCCTAAAGCCACTATAACCGCCTCCCAAGCAGATATATGCACACCCATGTTTATTATGGCTTTGTTCACAATAGCAAAGAGCTGGAAACAACTCAAGTGCCCATCAACAAAAGAATGGATAGAGAAGCTCTGGTATATTCACACAATGGAATAATATGCAGCACTAAAAAACAAGGAACTAATGAAATACTATGCTAAGTGGATAACCCTAGACGACATTATGCTGAGTGAAATATCTCAATTACAAAAAGACAAATATTGAATAGGGCCAGCCACTATTGTAAAACAGGACTGACATTGGGGTTGAGAGAAGAAGGGGAGGAATGATGTATACTGCATTGCAACAGGTGAGGGAGAGAACTGTTTAAAAGGGATATATGATTAGGTATTATTGTCATGTCAGGAGCCCAGAATGAAGGCTGCACAGTGCAGTGAACTTAGTGTGGGGGGGGGCGGGGAGGGATTGCATAGCAGTGAAAGAGTCTTTCTTTTATTTATCAAGGAGAAGAGTGAATTGGGGGGGAGGGGGTTGCAGGGAGAAAAGTGCAACAATGAATGACTGGAAACCCAGTCATCTCTGTAAACTTTAATTAAAATTAATTAAAAAAAAGAAAGAAAGCTGTGGCTGTGGTGCAGGGACAGCCATGATGATATTTAGACTAAGTTGATAAGAGTGAAGATGAGTAGAGAGAAGGCAATCGATTCTGTCCATGTCCAAGCACAGGACACTTGAAGGTCAACAGAGAAAATATGAGTCTCCTTTAATCTGCAATCTACGGGAGGAAGACCAGTAGTAAGTAAGTAAGTAAATAAATAGTAACAGCTGTTTCTTAATAGCAGCTAACAGTCAAACAGCTAACAATTTCTCAAAAAAGCCATTGTCATGCAGTAGATGAAGCATTGGACTGCTAACTAAAAGACTGACAGTTCAAATCCCTTCGCTGTTTGGGGGATGAAAAGATGAAGCAGTCTGCGTCTGTAAATATCTACAGCCTTGGAAACAGTTCTGCTCTGTTCTAGATGGTTACAATGAGTTGGAATCCACACGATGACAAAAGGTTCTTGGGGGTTTTGTTCGCTTTTAACCTTTATCTATGTTTGACAGGAAAACATTGTAAACTTGCTGATGGAATGGACAGTAGGATGAAGGACAGCAAGATATCCTGGAGGGCTTGATATCCTTTTTGACTTGAGCAACTAAGTAGCATGATTGAAACATAAGCATATTTGAGGGAAATTAAATATCTATTATACATATGTCAATTTTAAAAGATTTTACATATACACACACACACACACATATAGGGTCGCTATGAGTTGCAAGCAACTCGATGGCACATAACAACAAA
>NW_006399788.1:13299649-13325871 GCF_000299155.1 Elephantulus edwardii | reverse complement strand
TAGCCAAGTGTATATACAGGTCAGGGTTGGAAATATAAATTTGAATTCATTTGTTGTTGTTATGTGCCATCGAGTCGCTTGCGACTCATAGCAACCCCATGTACAACAGACCTAAACTCTGCTCTGTCCTGTGCCAGTGGCATTGTTTCTGACACTCCCATCCCGATTACCCCAGTCATTGAATCAATCCATCTCATAGAGGGCCTTCCCCTCCTGCGCTGTCCCTCCACCCTCCCAAGCATGATGTCCTTCTCCAAGGACTGGTCTCTCATTAGCATATGTATTTAAAGCCCTGGGATTGGACAGCATTATCTATGACTAACCTTGAGAAAAATCGGAATCATAGAACACTTGCTTGTGCTTATGCAAAACCTATACTTAGCTCAGGAGGCAGTTGTCAGAACAGAGCAAAGAAACACTGCATGATTCAAGGAGAGGTGTAAGCCAGGAATGAATCTTATCTCCATACCTTTTCAGTCTACATGCAGAACAGGAACAGATCATCCGGGAGACTGGACTTTATGAGCAGGAATGTGGAATCAAGATTTAAGGAAGACTCATCAACAACCTATATTATGCAAATGAAACTTGTTTGCTAAAACTGAGGAGGACCTGAGGCATTTGTGGCAGAAGACCAAGGACTGAAGCCTTCAATATGGATTGAACCTCAACAGAAAATAAAACCCCAGAGTCTCACCACTGGGCCAATTGGTAGCATCATAATAGACAGTGAAGAGATTGAGAGTGTTAACAGCTTCATCTTCCTTGGTTCCACAGTCAACACTTAGTTCCAGCAGCTAGGAAATCAATAGACAAATTGCATTGGGAAAATCTGCTGTCAAGGACTTCTCCAGAGTACTAAAGAGCAACAATGTCAGTCTAGCGACTAAGGTGTGCCTGATCCAAGTCATACTCTTCACAAAACTTGCTATGCATCAGAGAGCTGCACAATGACTCAGAATAACAGAAGAAGAATCAATGCCTTTGAGTTGTGATGCTGGACAAGAGTACTGAACATACCATGAACTGCTAAGAGGAAAAAAAGGTCTGTCCTGGAGACTGAAAACAGGCTGCTTTGTGGAGGCAAGGATTTTTAAATTCCATCTGACATACTTTAGGCATGTTGTCAGGAAGGACCAGCCCTTGGAGAAGGACATCATGCTTGGAAGGGTGGAGGTACAGCACAAGAACAGAAGACCCTAGATGAGATGGATTGACTCAGTGCCTGGGATAATGGGGTTAGGTGTGTCTGAGACAATGAAATAGGCTCAAGAGAGAGCAGGGTTCAAAGTGGTCAAACATAGAGTCACTACGAGTTGCAAGCAACTCAACAGCACATAACAACTTGTAAATAAGGCACACATCAAAAAGTACATCCCTATCAGTGTGCTAAGGTAAACCAGCATTTACAGGTCTTTAAAGGTTTTTAAAAGGAAGCCCAGAAGATAAAAGACTATTATAATAATATTAAGATGCAATTTGTTCTTTTTCAATTCCAGGCTCTCATGAGTTGATAGGAAAAAGAAAAAGTTTCCACACAAATAGAATCAAACTTGGAGGCTAGCAAAAATGAGAAGAGAGAGAAAGAGGAAGAAAAATTAATGAATAGGCAAGAGGGGTGAAGGGAAAGGAAATCCACATTAAGGGGTTGGTTGATCAGACATTGTCATGATTTAAATATATTTATCAGTGTTAACTAATGTTATAAACAAAAGATCCATAAGTGATTGCATGAAAAATCAACATGATTTGTAAACCTTCACACAAATAAAATCTTTACTGAAATAAAAAAAGAAAAAAAGAAGAGTGTTTCAAGGAGGACATGGTCATTACCTGTAGGTGGTAGGATAAGACAGTAACAGGAAAGGAACTCTTGAATTCACGTGGACAAGCCCATTTTGGTCAATAGAAGCCATATGGGACTGCGTTAGAGGAAACTATAGTACCCCACATACTTGAGTAATTCTTACAAATCAATAGTAGTTAACCAACAAGTTACCGTGAGGCTGATCAGGAATCAGCAGTGGCATATGTGTCCGCATAGCACTGTGATGCACGAGTTTTTCCAGGGCTGGTTTTTGAGAATGAGAATTTTGGAATTCTCATTTTGGAATTTTCAGAAGCAGATCACCAGGCCTTTTCCCCCCGATAGTCTTAATCTAGAAGCACCACTGAAACCTGTTGCATGTCATAGCAACACGCAAGCCTCCGCTGACGCTGAGCAGTGACTGTGTATGAGATGCACTGGTCATGAATTAGGGGAGACAAGGAGAGTGAAACTTCATCTCACACAGTTTGGGCATGTTGCTAGAAGAGGCCAGTCCTTGGAAAGGGACATGAGACATCATGTTTTGAAAGGTGGAGGGTCAGCAAAAGAGAGGGAGACCCTCAAGGAGATGGATTGACACAGTGATTTTAACAGTGGGTCCACGTATATGAGAGATGATGAGGATTGCAAAGCATAGGACAGGGTTCACATCCACTCCTCACAGGGTCACTGTGAGTTGTAGTTTACTCATCAACACAACAACAACAGCCCATGTGGAAGATGAGAATTCGAACACTAAGCCGCTCCTGCATCTGATACAAATCATTAAACTCGAGGCTATGAAGCACACAGGAGATTGCTCAACTTTCTACCAAGGAGCAGTTGGTTGGTTCAAACCACCTGCCTTTGGGTTGGCAATGTAACTCCTTGTTAAGAAGTGGCAATGCCAGTTCTTGTTATGTGTGACCGAGTTTAAACCAACTTATAGCTGACCCTCTAGGCAGTTTTGAGAGGCTATAAAACACATGAGAAGAGACTGCTCATCTTCCTCCCACTGAGCTGCTAATGGATTTGAATTGCATGTGTTGTTTTTTTTGTTGTTGTTGTTGTTGGCAGCATAACTCCTTACCCACTAAACCACCTGAACTCCCCATTAGGTCATTTTGTTGTTGTTGTTACATGCCATGAAGGCTACTATGACTCCTGGCAACCCTATGCATAATAGCTCTGAATTGTGCTGTATCCTGAGTCAGTCAATTTTCCAACACACCTACTGTGTCATTACTCCAGTCACTGTGTCAATTCATCTTACCCAGGGTCTTCCTCTCTTGTGCTTTTCCGACCCCCTTCCAAACATAATGTCCTTCTCCAAGTACTATTCCCTCCTGGCAACACTCAAATAGAGCTTCAAAATCCTTGCCTCCAAGGAGCAACTTGGTTTCACTGTCTCCGGGACAGACTTATTTGTTCTCTTGGAGGTCCATTATATGTTCAATATTCCTCTCCAACACCACAACTCAAAGGCATCAATTCTTTCTCTATCATTCTTAGTCACTAAAACACTGAAAGATCCTAAAAACAGTCCAGAGTCTTGCTGGGCCTAAAAAAGTTTAAGAATACCTCTGCATTGTTCTATCCAGAGTGCCTGAATCCTGCACAATAATCTCAGACTCAAAACCTAATTAGGTTGTGACCAAATGTGCCACAAACAGATCAAAACAGATCAAAAGTCATTTCAAAAAATAACATTACAAAGAGATACTTTTGCTGGTATACAATAATAAAGCTAGGACAATGAAGTGTTTAAAGTGTAATATTCACTGTACTAGGTCAATGAATAGCCAGCAGGCAAAGCTGAACGTGTCTGAATATGTGTTTTTACTAATTTTGTTATTGAAGCGGAAAAAGTTTAGTGAGTAGAGTTGGAGAAAATAGTTTTATTCAGTTGGGTTTTCACCCTTAATTGTTTAGAAAAATTCTTATTTTATTATCAGTTTTTATCTAAATATACATCTTGTAGAAAATATAGTTATTTTGTCAGGTAAAATAAAACAGTTGTCTAGTGGACAATATTAGTACTGAATCTTTTAGTACTTATTGATAATGTTATTATCAATAGTAGTACAAAGCTCTGTGAATTAGAAAACAGCATTGGTTAAAGAAACCCCTACCTCATTCTTTGTTATCAGGAAAACAGCTTGCTGTGAGTAATTATGTTTCCCATGTGACCTCCAAGTTTATTCCTAACAAAGCTAGATATGCATCCTCAAAATTCATATATGTTGCTTCATAAATGAGTAATTGAATTTCTTGCCATCTGATAGTAAATCAGAAACCAAATACTTGTCAACCAAACTTCGGTGAAGCCTCTCCCAGTCCTGGCTATTATCAGTGAATACTAATTCTTTAGCAATTACAGCTTTAACCTTAGGCAAGTTTGCTCTCCCTATAGATAAACTTTATTGAGATATCCAATTATACCATTACGTCCATGTTGTGATACTACCTAACCCTTAGAGATTTATTTCTTGCTTCTTGTAGGGAACTTTCCAAACTCATGCATCTTGTTTACCAAACTTCACATCTTGAACTTTGTACTATCCTCTTCCAGAGACACCACACAGTCCACATAGTCCATGCATTCCCTCTTATTGCAACAAGGACTAAATCCAGCTGGCTCAACTATAGGGATGTTGCTGGTGGCTCTGACTTAAGATCATTGACCATATACACAAGTAGGAATTGAAAGGCAATTCTTTACCACAATAGAAGGTCATCTAATTAAGGTCAGAAATGAAACTTAGAACTGAGATATCAGCAGCATTCTCCAACATAGCTCCTGTAAATATAATCATGTGAAGAAGATAATCTAATATTTGCCACAAACAATAAAAATAACTATTTCCTATAATTCCATGTAATTCTGGTCACAGAAGAAGAATCAATGCCTTTGAGTTGTGTTGCTGGAGAAGAGACTCAAACATACCATGCACTGCAAAGAAAACAAATAGATCCGTCTAGGAGAGGGTGAAACCAGGCTGCTCTTTGGAGGATAGGATTTTGAAGCATCATCAAATATACTTTGGGCATGCTGCCAGAAGGGCCTGGTCTTTGGAGAAAGACATCATGCTTGGAAGGGTAGAGGAACAGCACAGAAGAGGAAGACCCTCGATGAGATGGAATGACACTGTGACTGGGGTAATGGGGGCAGGTGTGTTGGAGACAGTGGGACTAGCTCAGGATAGGGCAGGGTTCAGAGCTTTTGTACATAGGGTCACTATGAGGCACAGTTGACTGTGCTGCAATCCGAAAGACACACAGAATCCACCAGCTGCTCTGTGGGAGAAAGATGGGCAATCTCCTCCCATTCAATTTAATTGCCTCTGAAAACCCACTGGAGGGTCAGCGATAGGTCACTCTGGCTCGATGGTACACAACAACATTACAATGACATTACATATAATTACAGGTTCTGTAATTGAAAATCACCCACATGAAATACACATCCTGTATTTCAGTATAGAACTTGAA
Organism: Elephantulus edwardii; assembly: GCF_000299155.1. Taxonomy (NCBI): domain Eukaryota; kingdom Metazoa; phylum Chordata; class Mammalia; order Macroscelidea; family Macroscelididae; genus Elephantulus; species Elephantulus edwardii. Next base: position 13,320,572 of record NW_006399788.1, on the reverse strand, counting down.
ATTTACTTTTTTACTATGAATGCAGCACCATTCTTCTTCTGACTTTTACTCCCGGCATAGTATACCACATGATTATCTGATTCAAAATGGTCATAGCTGGCCCATTGAATCACACTAATGTGTAGTATGTCGATATTCACGTATTCCATTTCATTTTTAACAATTTCCAGTTTTCCAACATTCAAGTTACGTACATTCCATGTACCAATTGTTAAATGATGTTTGTTATTGATTTTCCTCATTTCAACTGACTTCCAATCTGGGTTCTACCAGTACACTACTATAACTATCCTCTTTTTTTAGTGCTCATAGGGCTTTCAAAAGCCTTTTATTTCGGAAGTAGCTGGTGTTAGAGACGAGCACTGAACATTCCATGGATGGCCAAGAGAACAGATATGTCTTGGAGAGGATGCAGTCAGAGTGCTCTTTGGAGGCAAGAATGATGAGGCTTCACCTCATATACTTTGGACATATTGCTAGGGGGTGCTATTCCTTGGAGAGGGACATTATGTTGGAAAGGGTCAGTGAAGGAAAGGAAGACCCTCAACCAGGTGGATTGACACAGTCACTGCTGCAATGGACTCTTGTGTATCAGGAAGTGTGGGGATGGAACAGGACAGGACTAGGTTCAGGTCTTTTTGTTCATAGAGTTGCTATGAGTCGTACTCAACTCAATGATATCTAACAACAACTAACAACATAACGGAAAATATTTTGAATGAAAACTTCATTTGAATGGTTAAAAAAAAAGCTTGCAAAGATATTAGCAAGGTGTAATTAAAACGGGATTAAACCACCACAAGATTAGTAAGGCAGATGAATGAAACTGAGAAGAAAGCCATAAAGGAAGTCTAAGTATATATAAAATGATGACTATATTAAAAAGGAGATATTTCAAGTAACTGGAAAAATCACATGGTTCTTTGGTGGCACATTGTTAGGCTGGTAATGAAACACTGGTGGTTCAAAACCACCAGCCATTCCAGGGAAGAAAGATGGGCTCTCTCCTCCCAAGAAGATGCAGCCTTCAAAAGCAGATGGAGAGTTCCTAGACTCAACAATGGTGGGCTTGTGTTTTGGTTAGGAAAAGAGTATCAATTATTCAATAACTTGCATCAGGACAACTGACTATTTGGAAAATTAAATTAGACTTTAAGTTATAGAAAAAAATTAGCTACCACGTTTAAATTTAAAGAAACAAAACTTACTTTAAAGTTTTAAGAAAAAATATAGTTATGCAACCCTGAAGTTGGATGACAGCAAAGGCAGAAACTATGTCAGGAAAGATCGATTGACTTTTAGGTATATCCTCAGAGAATGAAAACAAAATCTTTAAGTAAAAGCATGCACACAAATGTTCACAGCAGCATCATTCATCCAAAAGCTGGGAACCATCCAAATGTCCATCAATTGATGAAAAGATATACAACTATGGCATGAGTGAAATACTGATTCATGCTGCACTGTAGATGAACCTTGAAAACAGTATGCTAAATGAAAGTAGCCACTTATATAAAGGGTTCAGACTAGGTAAATCCATCAAGAGAATTTATCCTAGCATTCCCTGGGGATTACTGGGTAAGGATAGGGGCCCTAGTGGCACAGGAGTTAAGCACTGTGCTGTTAACGGAAAGGTTGCTGTTTCAAATCCATCAGGATTCTGTAGGAGGAAGAACTGTTTTGTGGCTACCTGCTTCCTAGAAGATTTACACTCTTGGAAACCCTACTGGTCAAGTGTATTCTACGTCACTAAGAGTTTGAATTGTCTCAGGGGCAAAGGGTTTGGGTTTTTTTTTTTCTTTAGAAGTAGGAAGGATGGAGGTGGGGGGAAGTAGGAAGGATGGAGAGTAACTGTGATGAGTACTGAGTTCCTTTTGGAGACAATGAAATGTCTTAGACTGTCATGATGGTTGTACATTGTGAATGTACTAAAAGTCATGGAATTATATGCTTTAAGAATTTTAAAATTAATTTTATTTTAAGTGGGGGGTTTTACATCTATAAAGAGACAAAGAACACCCAAAGACAGCATAGCATCTTTTCAGAGCCTATAATGGATTTGGAGAGAAGGAACTTTGGAGACGAGCATGTAGCCATCTGAGGACAGTTTGAAACAGATGACTGCAGGTAACCCATCTAGTGAACGGCGGTGCCAGGACTAGGCACTCCCAGACCTTACTGTGGGTTTGAGCTGCAAATTGATAAATCCAAGCATCAATCAGTCCCAGCCATCAATGATTCTCTCACCATCTGTAGTTCATAATTTATACTAGTAGAAAATTCACACTGTCATCACAGTGCCCTGGGGTAAGAGGAGTTAGAAACGGTAAGATTGGCTCAGGATAGGACAGCGCTCAGCGTTATTGGAGATACGGTCTCTTTGAATTGCAGGCCACTTGATGACACATAATAACAACAGTATAATTAGTGTAATTCAGTACATCATTATGACTAAAAAGCTCTCTAATCATATAGGCCTGGGTACAAATCCTAGCTTCTCTATTAATTAGCATGTACCTTGACTCTTTTACTTTTCTTCTAAAAATAAGGTTAAGAGTTGTTGCTGTTGTGAGGTGCTATTTCATTGGCTCTGAGTCTTAGTGACCCTACGTCCAGTAGGACAAACTCTGGCCATCCTCACAATCTCATTGTGCTTGTTGCAGTCCTTGGGGTAATCTTCCTCTGAAATCCTTGCTATTTAGCACTTTAAAGAGATCTTTGATGGCAGCTTTTCCCAATACAAGTCGTCTTCTTATTTTGTAACTGCCGCTACAATGGATGTTAATTGTGGTTACAAGGAATAACGAAATCACCGATAACTTCAAATTTTTATCGGTACGTTTGTCAAGATTTTTAGTTTCTTGACTGCTGCTCTCATGGCTATTGGCCTGTGGATCCAAAAAAAAATGAAATCATTTTATGAGTTTACCAAAAAGTTGAATTTACCCTACCTAAATTTAAAAACCCTTTCAATAATAGACTTGATATTTTGAATGCCAACAACCAAAGCCTAAAGAAGATAGAAGATGGCATGAAGGATATCATATATGAGGAAAGCAAAGGGTCATTATAAAGGCAGGAATGGGAAAAAGGCCTGATAATAGTAGTACCTATTTGATAGAGTTGGATTTGGCTAATAAAACAGAGTATGTACAGCTTTCAGCATGAGCCCATGCCATGAGATCTATGAAGCCTGAATAATGTATTTTGCCTAAAAATTAAATTTTATCTAAATTTTTATCTTAACAGTTTATGAAATATCTCTGGTTGTACATGTGAACTACAGCATGATTTGTTGGAAGAAACATGGGCAAAATCAGGAAATTTTGGTATAAATGCTAATTCTGGAATCAACTAACTAGCAAGGCCTTGGAGTAAGTCCCTAAGCATCAATAAGTCTTATTTTCCTTAATTATAGAAAGGAAATAATGCCTTTCTCGGTGTTAGGGTACAGTTTTGAAATATACATTACACCAGCAGCCAGGAAATTAAAACAGAAATTGCACTGGGGAAGTGAGCTGTCAGAGACCTTTCCAAAGTACTGAAGAGCAATGATGTCAGTCTGGAGACTAAGGTGCACCTGATCCAGACCATGATCTTTGCAATTACTTGCTATGCATCAGAAAGCTAGACAATGACTAGGGATGACAGAAGAAGAATTGATGCATTTGAGCTGTGGTGTTGGAGAAGAGTGTTGAATATATCATGGACTGCTAGGAGAGCAAACAAATTCATCCTAGAGAGGGCGAGACCATTCTGCTCCTTGAAGGCAAGGATTCTGAAGCTTCATCTGACATTCTTTGGACATGTTGTAAGGGGGAAACAGTCCTTGGAGAGGGACATCATGCTTGGGAGAGTGGCAGGACTGTATAAGAGTGGAAGACCCTCGATGAGAAGGATTGATTCAGTGGCTGGGTTAATGGGGATAGGTGTGTCAGAGACAATAAGATTGGCAAAGGATAGAGCAGGGTTTAGGGCTGTTGTACATAGGGTCACCATGAGTCACAGGTGGCTCAACAGCACTTAACAACAAAAGAGTATAAAGGAACATTCTAGTGCTATATAATGCTACATAACTAATAAAGTGTAGATAGTTTAGAACTTTAGCAGGACAGAAAGAGACTTCAGTCCTCATTGCTGGAACTCTCCACCTCAAAGCAGTGTTTTTCTGAGTATTGCTTTCTTCATATTTATGAGATAACCAATCAGCCACAGGGTCTCTTTAAGATCTGACCTTCAATGGCAATGCATGTTTAAATCCATTATCTGTTCTGATTTTTCTCCTCTTTCTCAGTAAGGTAGAGCAGGGCACTTAAAGGAAATGTCCTTTAAGAACCCCTGGCTTGTCCTTACTCAGGCTGGGAACCCTCTGTGCCTAAATCCCTGATTTCCATGGCATAGAGCCATAAGTACATGTGCTGTGCAACACGCCAGCTGTCATGGCCAGTTGTGGTCAATGACAGCAGGGTCAAGGCAGGTCAATGACTGGAACTCTCCTCTCTACTCAGGACTACAGGAAGGAAAGACTGGTAAGGCTGTGTAGCTAGTGGAAATTTTCTTCCACACTGAGAGAGATGAGGTCGGGAAATCTGTCTCTCACTCCCAAAATAACCCTTCTTACTTTGTCCAACAACTGATTAATTGCAGAACTCCTGATAAAGCAACAAATTTTTAAATCATCAATGATTTGCTACAATTTAACTACTTATATAATTAAGTGAGTGATTAGTAGGGGAAATTCTGAGCAATCAATAATTATGGATTATAAGTAGCTCCTTTTTCCTCTCTTTTGAACCTAGGAAGGTCTTGTTACTAAGAGCTATCGAGAAGACTGACTCATAGCAGCCCTGTGAATAACGGATCTGAACTCTCTTCTATCCTGTGCCATCCTCATCCGCTCTGGCATACTTGAGCCCACTGCTGTTGTCACTATGTCAACCCACCTGGTATTCCTCTCTATCACTGACCCTCCACCTTTCCTAGCATAACATTTTAGGAAGGTCTTATGTTTACAGAATCCTAAACTCACAAATGTTCATATCTGTATCTCTCCTTTAGACCACTGTATCAAATTACTACCCTTATTCTAGGCTACCATCCATACTCTACTACACATTCCACTAACTAGACATTCATTTTGTTTAACAAACTAGTTTTACCAAACAAGTATCTTTTTTAATTTTGTTGCTGTTGTTGTGTACTGTCAAATTGGATCCGACTGGCACAGGAGGAGTTTGCTCCTCTTTCTCCAGCAGAGCATCTGGTGGATTTGAACCATGTGCCTTCGGGATTGCAGTGCAGCTTCTTGCCAGTAGGCCAACAGAGTTTCCTTCAAACAAGTATCTTTGAGCCTGATGTGTGCTATTCATCATTCACGTAAGGTGTGAAGGACTTTAATCATTGGGACTTCTCTATAGCTAAGATTATCACAGGAAGGAATTTTCAATGGGAGAACAGAGTACAAGGAGAAGAGAGTGATTTCTCAACCTTTCAGATGAAGTGAGATGTAAAAAGGGCTTCACTAGGTGGATGGAAAGTGCACATGGTGTTATACATAAGATCACGCTACTGGCACCCAAGACTGGGAAAGAATCAACAAGGAGAAAGGACAAGGACACAGATTGGAAAATAATAGAAAAAAATTATTTCAGGGACATAATAATTTTGCCAAGTTCAATACCACTCTTGAATAATCCATACACTGGCACTTGCCCTGGAGAAAGAGAATCACATCATTACCACCCACACCTACTCATGATGTACAGGGAGCAGAGCCTGAAAGGGGTGTTCAGTATACCTGGCTGAATAACTGGTTCTCACTAAGCCATAACTGGGGTTCAAGAAAGGGAATCCCGAGATGGAAGGGAGGAAGCTGAGTATTGTGAGGGAGAATGGGGCCAGCACAGCTGCCCTTTTGCCTTCTATTCCAAGGGGTCCTTCACAGACAGGAATCAATTTAACATCACTGCAGCCCAAGGTGGGTTCAAGCAAGGAACACAAAATAGAATAATAGGATCAGCAGCTTTCCTCTTCATTCACACCCACGACACTAACCCTATCTCATCACCAAAAGGTAACATCCCAGTTCTAGCCTTTGCTGTGTAGACTGGCTCACAGTCTGCAGCTATTTCATTTGTTGTTGTTACAGGCTATTGAGCTGAGTAGGACTCACAGTGACCATATGAACAACAGATCATAAATGGTGCCCTCTCCTGCACCATCCTCACAACCTTTGTCATGCTGCAGCCACTGTGGCAACCCATCTAACTGAGGGTCTCCCTCTCTTTCTCTGACCCTCCACCTTTCCCAGAATGATGCCTTTTCCCAAGAACTGAACTCTACTGACACAAGCTCAAAGTATGTGAAATGAAGTTTCATCATCCTTGCCTCTATTGAAGCGCTTTGGTTGCAATTCCTCCAAGACGGGCTTGCTTGTTCTCATGGAAGTGCATGAAATGTTCAGTACTTTTCTAGAACACCAGAATTCAAAGGCATCAAGTCTTTTCCCGTCTTCCTTACTCACTGTCCAACTTTCACATGCATAGGAAGAAATTGAAAATACCATGGATTGGATCAGATGCATCTTAGTATTTAAACTGACATCCTTGATCTACTTTCAGGAAATGCAGACTCCACCCTCTGAAACACACATGAATCACATGGTATCTGGGCTAAGAAATCTTGTTCCTTCCCTTGCTAGATGAACAGCAGAGTCCTTAGCAGGCAGAATTCCTCTTCTGAACATACCCTAGTAACACTTGTAAATATTGATTCAGAGGAAAGAGAAGGGTTTTAGTCAGGAATCCCAAGATTTATTCACTCTAGGTCTCTCCATTTCTTTCTGTGCCAGACCTTCCCATAAAAATGCACTGAGAAGCTAGCAGTCACCGTACCTATTGGGAAAATTGACTGTTGAAGACCTCTCTGAAGTGCTTATCAGCAATGATGTCAGTTTAAAGACTAAGAGAATTCCAAGCAATGGTATTTTCAATTGCCTCCTAGGCATGTGAAAATTGGACAATGAATAAGGATGGCAGAGGAAGCATCGCTGACTTTTAACTGTAGTGTTGGAGAAGAGTATTAAATAGTCTGTGGATTTCCAAAAGAACAAACAAATCTGTCTGGGAGGAAATGCAACCAGAGCCTCATCAGAGGCAAGGATAGTGAAACTTCATCTCACATACTTTGGGCATGTTGTCAGAAGGGGCTAGTCCTTGGAAAAAAGACAACATACTGGCAAAGGCGGAGGGTTTGAGAAAGAAAGGAAGACGGTCAACAAACTGGGATGGCCCAGTGACTGTAACAATGGGGTCAAGCATGGCAGAGATCATGAGAATGGTGCAGGATAGGGCAAGGTTCTATCTGTCATTCATAGGGTCACTATGAGTTGTAGATGAATCAATGTGTATAACAACGATAAGTAATAACTAGTCATTTTGGTTAAGATAGTTGGCCCCGCTGTTCTTTTGGAAATTAACACATTGTTTTGTGCCATAGACTCAGTTCTGACATAGAACAATAAAGGACCGAGTAGAACTGCCCCACAGGGGTTTCTAGGCAGAAATCTTTACAGGACCAAATCGTGTATGTCTTTTCTTTCATAGAGCAAGCTGGTGAGTTCCAACTGCTGATCCTTCCAGTGGCAACATGAAATATTAAAACACTGTAACCATCAATCCAGGTAAATACTCTCAGACCTAAATGAAAACAATCCCATGGGAACAATCTTTATGCTATAAAGCATGGATTAAATCCTGGGAGGGCTGCGGAAAGGTCAAGTCAGAGTTACCCTGTGTAACAAATCTCTGAGCTCTTCAAGTAGGGTAGCGTGTAGGGAGCTGCGCTGCTCGGAAGTGGTTCCTCTCTGGCAGTTCAAATCCACTAGCAGCTCTTTGAGAGAAAGCTGGACAATCTCTTTCCATGCCATTTACAGCCACAGAAATTCAGTGGAGGGTCACCTATGAAGCAGATCCAAGTTTCGGGTAGGTGTTTTATTTGTTTCTGGTGAGTTTCTCTTTTTTAAAAACCAATATCCAGCTTTGTTGTTGCTAAGTGCCATCAACTCACTTGCAACTCGTAGGGACCCTGTGTACAACAGCCCTAAACCCTGCTCTATCCCGTGTCAACCTCATTATCTCTGGCACACCCACCCTCATTACTCCAGTCACTGAATCAATCCATCTCATCAAGGGTCTTCCTCTCTTGCACTGTCCCTCCACCCTCTGAAGAATAATGTCCCTCTCCAAGGACTGATCACGCCTTGCAACATGCCCAAAGTATGTCAGACACAGCTTCAGAATCCTTGCCTCTAAGGAGCAGCCTGGTTTCACTCTCTCCAGGACAAACCTGTTTGTTTTCCTAGCAGTCCATGGTGTATTAAAAATGCAGAATGTTTCACAAACTTGTATGTCTTCTTTGTGCAAGGGCCATGCTAATCTTCTTTGTATCATTCCAATTTGAGTATATGTGCTGCCAAAGCAAACACAATATCCAGTAAATATCTGATTTAAGGTTTGCTAAACCACTTTGGTTTTGGTTGAGGGTTATCTCTTCAAATCTTTCCTTCCATGTACCCTAGGCATACAATTTAGACTTTCTATTATATTTAGGTCTGTGACACTGATGTGTCAAATGGGGTAATGGCTGGTTACCCAACACAGACAGAGAGTGGGGTGGAGCTCCCCGATGAAAACAAGCTTGAGAGAAGGAGTGGCATCCACTTCCATAATAGCTTGCCTCTGGAAACCCTTTGAACCTGGAGAGAGGAAGAAAGGCACCCAAGTGTTGAGGACTCTCCTTCATAGGGTCGCTATGAGTTGCCTGCAACTCAACAGCACTTAACAACAACACATTATATTTAGGTAGTGTCCAAACAATGCTGGTGATCAAATAGCTAAGCTTCTAAACACACAAGGGAAAGAGATGTGTTATTTAACTCAGTGCAAATTTGTCTTTCAAACTTGCATTCTGATTTACTTCCATTATTATGGGCAGCCACCCTTACCACACATAATGCACCATTTTATAAATGCTCTCTTGCTTGTTCTCCACAATGTGCTTCGGCTCCCTCCAGGGCATTAGAGTTACCAGCACAATTTGCTGTACACGAGGTTACTCCAACAACAATGATACTCTATGAGCATGGTCCTCACCTAACATGTTCAGAGAGCAAAGTGTTTCACATCAAGTAGTCTCCTACATGACTAAATCAGTGAAGAGAACGGAGAGGGGAACTATAAGTTAAATGGTTAATTGACTCATCTTAGGATGAGTTTGATGGCAAATGTTTCACCTTAGAACTGTTCCTACCAATCAAAAGCTGCAGACCTCTCTGCTTCATCAGGAAACTATCATTCTTCTAAGCTCTTTATCACCAATTCTTAATTTTTTTTATGATGTTTTCACTGTCAGTACACACCTGAGAATCCAATAAATGCTTGTTGCATCCTACATTAAACACGAACAGGCCACTCCAAGCTACTCTGGAAGACCCCTGGGAAGAAACTAGATTCAAGTTTTCATTCCTAACCTTCTTGCCCCACAAAGCGAGGCACACAATAGATTTTCAGTAACCATCCATTGATTTCTCATTTCACAGAAAGCTAAAGCCAATGGGTGCAGAAGAGAGACAACAAACAAATGTCAAAACATTATGCCTTGCAGAGATTTGTTGAAAATTTGTGCCTGTGGGGTAAAAAAAAAAAAAAAAAAAAAAAGTGTGAAGGTCACCCAGATACAGGAAAAAGTGGAGTGTGAAAAAGCTATTGCACTTAAAATGCATGCTGTTCATAATCAAGGATTTTCAATCTGGACTTCTTTGTTCCCCGCATTAGTCGTACAGGAGGTATAATCTTCTTTGACAATCTATTTAAAAGGTGAGGACTTCAGTTCCTATACTCAAAGCGACTCCCAAATAGTGGCAGCGGGGGAGTGCTCTGGGAAACCCTTTCTGAGATACTCAGCGGAACTTTGTTCTCCACATGGGTATTGAGAAGCGTCTGGATTTCCTCGGGTGACTCCACCTTCTCCCTCTCTCTTCTCAAGCCGCCAGCAGTAGTCAAGGGTGGTGATATTCTCCAAGGCGGTCCGGAGCGGCGCTGACCATGGTGCTGGCCTCAGATCTCGCACCGGAGAGCAAAAGGCGCCGGGAAAGATGCAGCCCAAGAGCGCACAGGGTCAAGAAGGGAGAGATGGCCGGATCCCCGACCCTTTACTAACCCAAGAGAACTCGTGGGCCTTCACAAGAACCCCTCCTCTCCACGCTCCAAGCTGCATCAAAAAAGGGTGGGGCACCCAGCCACAGCTGCAATCGGAAGCCGCTCGGGAGGATTTAAGAAGAATGAAACCGGGGCCCACCCCTCTCCATGCGACCCTCAACTGAAGGATACGCCTGTCTTATACCCCTCACCCTCCACCTCCCAGGTTCGGGGTGCTACGGGCATCCTTTGTGGGTGTACAGCCGCCCACTGACGAGCTCTCCGCACCCTGGGCGGAGAAGGGGCGGGGTAGGGTGGGGTGTGTGTGCAGATGCAGAAAGACAGTATTAAAGGAAGAGCAGGAGACAGTGCACCCTCGGATTCTTGGGTCTCCACTGAGCTGGGAGGGGGAGGGCAACTCCCACGCGCCCCGTCCTTGGTTCCCACGGCCCTTCCATACCAACCTGGTCGTAGATGTTCTGCAGGGCTTCCTTGCCCGAGGCCCGCCGGATCTCCACCTTCCGGCCCGATTCAACAGATGGCTCCCCGCCGGCCCGCCGGCCCTGCCGGGAGTACGGCGTCTGCGGGTCAGGGCCCAAGTGGGCGACGTCCCGCTGCTGAGCCACCACCTGCCCTGAGCCCCGGCCCACCGAGAGCGAGTCGAAATCTATGGTCTTGTTCTCCGAGGACCCTTCCACCGGGCAGAACATGCCACAGAATTTCTGCCGGGGCTTGGGGCTGCCTGAGCCTAGGTTTTTAAAAAAGGCAGGGACCTCTTCGTCCTCTGCCTGCTTCCCGGATTGCTTCCTCTCCGCCATGGCGCGTGGGCTAGAGGAAGGGTCCTCTCCGTCCGTCCGTCTGTCTACTAGTCCTTAAGTCTCCCTCTATGTGTGCAAACCCCTTGCCTGCTGCCTTGGCTGCCGCTTTCTGCCTACCGCAAGGTGTACAGAAAGGAAGGAGGGCTTTGGAGCAGGCTGCCCACCCCTCCCGGCCCCTCCCCTCGGCCCTGCTTCCTCCCCTCCCTGCCCACGCCCCCCGCCGCCGCGCGAGCTCGGCCGAGCTGCAAAGTTGGGTCGGGGTGGGCGGCCGCTGCGGCAGCGCGAGCCGAGAGGCAGCCGGTTCCCGGCAGCGCCGGGAGGAGAGGAGGCGCGGGCGGGGCGCGGGGCGGGGCGCGGAGCAGGGGAGGGGCGCGCCGCACCGCCCAGAGCCCCGCGCTCCGGAAGTGAAGACGCCAGACCACCCGCTAATGGCTGCAGAGTGGAGGGCTTGCTGACCGCTCCTGGCGCCAGGGTGAGTAGGGGGGCTGGGTACGTGGAGGCGAGCGCTGGAGCACAGAGTCCCTAGCCCCGCGCGCCCCGTTGCCACCCGAGTGGTCCAGGAATCTCTCCCCCACCCCGCATTGCGGAGTTGGGCCGGGGGTTAAAAGGTGCAGAGGGTAGGGTTTCTCTCTCATCCCCAGAGTATATGAGCTGATGGATGGAGCCAAGGAAACCAGCTGGTTGGCGTCAGGACAGTGGGGTTTGGGGAGCGGTCCCTGGGAATAGAGAAAGGATGGCGCAGGTGGTGCGGAAAACCAGCGCCTCAGTCTACCCAAGGGTCTGGATGGGAACAAAAATTAAAGCGAGAACATCCTTGCTTGGTGCATCCCTAGGGGTGGGAGCGTGCATTATCGCGGGGTAGAGATACCCAGGGAAGTAGCAAATGAGGTGTATGGCGAAAGAGATATAGGAACCCAGGTGACGCAGTAATTAAAACCCTAGATTGCTAACAGAAAGGTAGGTGGTTCGAGCCCACTCCCCCTGTGCTTTCATAAAGTTATAGATCCTTGAAAACCCAGTGGGAAGTTCTACTCCGTTCTGCCCTGTGCGGTGCGGCTGCAGTGGGGTGGTTGTGTTTTTATTTTACAGGCTCATGGTCTATGGGAGTGAGTGAGCAAGAAGAGTTTGCAAATTCATAACGTGACAATTTGTAAAAAGACAGAGGATGTAGATGCGCCTTATTGCCACGGAGGTGCCTCCTGTAATTTCTGCATCCCTACTCTATAAAGGGCCGAGGATAGTGTTTTGATTTGTTCTGTCATCGTTCTTTTCCTAAGGGGAAAGCACAAGGAATAAAGCCCACTCTCTAAATCCCCCATCCCTCTGCCTCGCCCACTCCCCTGTTGCGCACTGCGACATAGCCCAGCCGGCTGGCCAGGCCGGACCAGAAGCCTCCTTTTCGAGCTGGTGGCGTTAGTGCGTATGCCCACTGGAAGACTAGGACCTAGTATGCGTCATCTGGAAGAGTAAAGAAAATTAGGAACAAGGGGGGCCAGAATGTGTGAAAGCATGGTGCGTTCATATGTGTGCTCCAACTGTGACCACCGAGTTGATGGGCAGCCAAATGGCATTTTTTATTTGTGTCATTACTTACTCTCTATGCCCCATCCATTCTGTGTGTCAGTCCCTGGCTGTAATCAAGTGTAGCCCCTCTTCCAGCAGGAAAAATTCTGCAGAAAGCATGCCCTGCCTTTGAAAGCCCACAGGGACATCCGGGCATGCTCAGTAACCTGGGAGGGAGGGTTAGGGCTAAGAGTGGCGATCTCCCGCAGGGCGGTTGTACAGGCAGTGCCGCTCAAGATTCAGTCCCTTTGTCACGCCTAACCCCAGGACAGACTGAGCCCCTCCCATGTGGATGAATATGGTGAATGGATTTAAATTTAGGGGAACAGCTCATCACAGTCTGAAGTTGAAACCATCAAATATTGAAAGGAATCTCTGAATGAAAAGAGAATGAAAATAAACTTGTAGAGCCAGTAAGAGACCTGGAGCTATGAGCTATGCCTTCTGGCTTTAGCTGCAGGTTGACTTCATTTGAATGAAGTACTTTCACGTGAATGACATCAGGTCCAACTCACAGCATTGCTGTTAGATGAATGGACAGGCTTACTGTTCCTATTTTCCAGGTTAACACTGAGAAAGATGTTTTGCCCAGGGTCAACATGTTTCGTTAAATTGATACTACAATCCCACTGGGGGTTCTTCCCCAGGAAAATCTAATTCTTCTTCTTACATATTTTATTGGTTCTGTTTATGTGAGAAACTGCAAGATTTTTAGTCTTCCTATCTTTAAGTAGTCATTCCATTCAGGGCCCTATTGGGTACTAAGGGTGTTTCATTTGCTCTTTTTTTATGAAAGCCATGGGTAGGAATCATGGATCCTTGAGCCTCAGGGGATGAAGGTAAAGTTGCATTTTGTCTTCCTGGTTCCCTGGTAGTCCTGATGCTTCACCACCTTCCAGAAGGACTGAGGAGATGCACCCAGAGCTGGAGCAGCTGCTGTGCCAACTATAGGTTGACATCATGACATGTGGACCTCATTCAGATCAATGAAGATTTGACTGCCAAGGCAAAAATGACTGGAGCACACTACATGTATCCTACCAGCAGTTTTACACTCTCCTGGCCCTCTAGGACAAGCTCAGTAGATGTGCTTCTTTCTTCCTCTAATGGACTATTATTTAAATTCAAATGCAAGAAGAAAATGTGTTGTGTCAATAACTTGGCCAGTCATGAATAAATAACCAGGCGTGACAAAAATGAATGCGTCCATGAGTCCATGGTTATAGTATTTGATTCTCAGATTTTAAATAAATTTTATTATTTCCATATTAAATTGCTCTTAAATATTTGACAATTCCCATTTGTTTTTATTAAGTTTTTAATCAAAAGCAACCCAATAGCTATTTAGTAGATCTGTTCAATTGCAAAAGATTATTTTTAAACTTTTAATATTTTTAGTAAGTATACCAAAAATCTTCTTCATTGGATATTACTGAGTCTTAAAAACACTATTATTATTATTATTGTTGTTATTATTATTATTATTTGTGTTTTAGGACATATTGGCTTGGCTGGAGCTTAGACTCAGAAATACCATTGTATGAAGTTGGGTGACCCTTTCTCCTGCTAGAAGCTGAATAAATTGAATCCTATGGAACATTCTGGAACATATAAGCAGGTATCTAGCCACATGCCTTGATTTTATGTTTCATATGAGAGGGATCTTGCATCTTGTCCACAGTTGACTTTAGACATTGACATAATAAATGTTGGGGAAGTTGGATTATGGTTGGTCTCAAAGAGAACCATCCCTATATTAAGATCTGACAGTGGGTTTGTCATGGGAACAGTGGAAGGCAAAACTCCAATTCTACACTCATATCCATCCCAAACTAGAATATGCTTCCTAGGAAGAAAATGACTATATGGTAAAACTGAAAATTGTTTCACTAGGAGATTTCTCATCAGGAGTTCCCACTACCAGCGTGGAAAGGGTTTGACCACTGACTAGAGAGGGGAATTGTCGGAGACCAGAAGACAGTGGTGAAAGCAGCTGTTCCAGGTCCCCCAGTGATCGGAGAAGACAGCCAGCATTCCTGAGAGAAACAGCAGCAAGAGAACTGTGAGACATAACTTACTCACCTTGGGTTTCTTTTCCAGAACCATTACATTCTTGCCCCTTGGGTTATTGGTCCAGAAGACAGAGACTACCTAGAAGTCTAGGACACATTCCCTTGATTATCTAGGACCCCTGGGAACTCTAAGGCAGTGCATATCTGCACCACACACATACCCCACACCACACACTCACTAGTACACTTGGAGTTAGAGCTCATACGTATTCAGGACAATGGCATTGGCACTGCTAGAGGACTGGTGCGGGATAATGAGTGTGGATACTCAGAAGTCACTGATGGTTATGGGAATCCCAGTGGATTGTGAGGAGGCTGAGATTCATGAGGTTCTTCAGGAGAATCTGAAGTCCCTGGGCAGTTACAGAATCCTTGGCAAAATATTCCGCAAACAGGATGATGCCTATGCCATCTTAATAGAGCTGATGGAGGATCTAGATATCTCAGCAGTCCCCAGTGAGGTGCAGGGAAGGGGTGGCATGTGGAAAGTGGTCTTTAAAGCCCCTAACCAGGACACCGAATTTCTTGAAAGACTGAACCTCTTTTTAGAAAATGAGGGGCAGACGTTAACAAGTATGTTCCGAGTCCTTGGACATGAGGGAGTGTCGACAGCCACTGTCCCCTGTATATCCCCAGAGTTACTGGCTACTTTGGTGGGACAGGCAATAGCACATGCACCTCAGCCACTGCTGCCCATGAGATACCGGAAACTGAGAATTTTCTCAGGCAGTGCTGTTCCTGCCCCAGAGGAAGAGCCCTTTGAAGTCTGGTTGGAACAAGCCAACGAGATAGTCAAAGAGTGGCCAGTAGCTGAGGCAGAAAAGAAGAGGTGGTTGATGGAAAGCCTGCGTGGCCCTGCCCTAGACCTCATGCACATAGTCCAGGCAGACAATGAGGCCATAAGCGTGGAAGAGTGTTTGGAGGCATTTAAACAAGTGTTTGGAAGCCTGGAGAGCCGCAGGACCTCACAGGTTAAGTATCTGAAGACCTATCAGGAGGAAGGCGAGAAAGTCTCTGCCTATGTGTTACGGTTAGAAACCTTGCTCCGGAAAGCTGTAGAGAAGCGTGCCATTCCTAGAAATATCGCAGACCAGGTGCGCCTGGAACAAGTCATGGCAGGGGCGAGCCTTAGTGAAATACTGTGGTGTCGGCTCAGAGAGCTGAAGGATCAGGGACCGCCTCCCTGCTTCCTTGACCTAATGAAGGTAATACGAGAAGAAGAGGAGGAAGAGGCCTCTTTTGAACATGAGAATCTTGAGGATCCAGATGAAGGGGAAACCTTTGGCCACTGGGTTAATCCCGGCAACCCCTAAAGTCCAGTTTGGAGTAGGATTATGGTAGAAGGCTTAAAGACACTTTTTACTGGGACAAGATCTTTGTTTTTTTCTTTATTTTCTTGAATGAAAATCAAGATATTCCATCCAAGTCTTAACTCTGCTAAGAGAACAAATAACTGAATGGTTTTTGGCCCCTTCATAGATCATTAATAACAGAAGATAACATTCCAATTAGATCATAAGCTGAAAGGAATCTGAAACGCCAGTACTTCAAGTTTCCTAGAAACATCCAAATTTATCATAAACAGACATAAAAGGAAGACATAATTGACACACAGAAAATATTTTTGTGCAAAATATTTAAAAATCTTAACATCTTTTACTCCTCAAGTCTTTTCTCCAGGCAGCAGATTTCTTTCTGAGTATCTAGCATTGTGAAGCACTTTATAAGGAGGCCTAAGAGTCATAGCCTCCTGGACGTGGGCCACGCCCTCAGGGAGTTTACAGGCTAGTGGAGCAAATGGCCTAGATAAGTGAAAATGTAATAACCATAGATATAAATAAGCCCACAGCGCCAATAAAACTCTTATCACCAAATACATACTACCTTCTCAGCCTTTAGATTTCTTTCTTCTCCTTACATGGGAAGCTCATCTTCCCCTTCTCTGCGAGATATCAGGATACTTGGTCACAGGACTGGACCTCGGATTAGAATCTGAAGACACAGGACCCTACCTAGGCCCCCTCCTTCAAGAGTACAGTCAGTGTGGTGTCCATAAAGAATGGGCAAAAAGCCAAGGAAAATAAGCAGGAAAGGGAGAGTGCAGGGTGTGTTTGCATTTAGTGAGCAGGTTAAAGAGGAAGGCTTTTGATTGATACAAAGGGCAAGAGGAGAGGAAGGAAACTCACATTTATTGAGGGCCTACTATGTGCTGGTGTTTTACGCATGTCTCATGTAATATGTATAACAGCCCTGATGTATCATTTTTGCAGTTTTGGAAAAATCAGAAACAAGTTCAGACGATTAAGTAGGTTTCTCAGTGTTAAAAATGTAAGAGAAGCCAATACTTCCTGATTTATGTTAATCCACTCTCCAGTTTGTGCTGCTCACATTGTGTTTGGCAGCGTGGAATCCCCTCCTCAACTAGTTCCATATTTAAAATTCATTTTCAATCTTGAAATCCACAGTGACTAACAGGTAGACCTAAAATTGTTTAAAACAAAATTATAGCATGGTTTATTATAATTCCCTTTTCTTTCCAAGTTAACCTGTTTTTTTTCTGTAACCCAACCTGGGAACCAAGCTGCTTGTGTGGTATCTGAGCACATATTTGAGCCTCTTTTCATTGCTCATGCGTCAGGAAGCTATAGCACTGCATGTGGGTTTAAATCCGGCCCATGTGTTTTGTGATGTGAAATGTACTAACATCATTGAGCACCAGTCCATTGAGTTCCAGGCACAGCTCTTTTACACTGCTGATGATAACTGTCAAGGTAGTGTTCTGTGTACGAAAGAAACCAAACTTCTCTAAGCATCGGTTTCCTCATCTGAAGAATGAATAGGATTGTTGTGAGGATCAGATGACTTAATGCCTTTTAAGCACTTTGCAGATCTCCAGAACACAGAAATCCCTCAGTAAGTTGAGAGTCATTCTTTTCATGAGACTTATGTATCTGTTCAACGCATGCCTTCTTTAGTGTATCTCACAGTAAGATAAATATGTATTCTGTCAACTTGTAATCACATTGCATTAAGAGACCACTTTAAATGCTTTTACTGTATGTTTGAGTGCTTATTGTGTTTGGTATTTATGATCAGTATTCAGACAGCTGTTAACCACTGTTAGTGATTTGACTTTGAAACAGTAATTTATTTTTTTCTGTCTGTGGATCATTTTAACTAAAGAAAGAAAAACTTTTTTTTTAAGATACCATTTGTGATTATCTAATTTGTACATTTCCTCAGTACTATTGAACCAAAGTGATATAATTGTCCTTAATTATTACCTGGCTTCATGTGTTTTTGTATTTATGAAAATGGCCTCATTGTTTTCATTACCAAAAGTATAGAAAGTAAATGTTATAAATGAGAAATGATAAAATAAATATATGCTAATATAATGCTACATCTTTTCTGTTTCATGTGTTACGGTTCTCTAAGCTATTACTTGAAGAAGGAGTTTCATTCTACAAGTTTTTGAGAGTCAAATAGAGAAAATCAAGCCAAATCCAAAAGTCTTGGACCCCTCTGGACAAGAGTAATTGAGAGCAAAATGTTAGGATAAGAATGTGTGGGCTGTGTCTCCAGGGATAAAGGAGCACTTAGTTCACTCATCATTGATTTCCTTTTTAAAGTACACAGAAAAGCCACAGATGGAGACCGATTGCCTCAGAGACCAGCAACTCATTTCCTTAGAAAAGTAATTGTTCAGATAAAGTCAGCAGCCTCTATTCAGCCAAGGGTGAAATGACCTTACCAGGGAAGTCTGTGTTCTTGGATTGTATTCTTTTTTTACAATACAGATGTGTAAATAAAAACTATTCTTTGTGCCATTCTTCCTTTTGACATTTCTTCTCTGCTTCCTCTTTGGGCCACAGGCACCTCTATCTGTTAAAAAATGTGGGCCCTAGAAAATTCTTCATAACATTTCCCAATCATTTAAGAAAAAAAAACCTACCCAACCTCTCAGGAGATTGATTTCACCTTATGCTTTGACTCCAGTCTTGACCCACAGAAATGAGCCTCTAACAGTAGGTGAACCACTTTTGAATAGAGCTTTTCACCAGGGTCTCTTAACGCAGAGTAAGGGGTATAAATTGCCAACTAGATCATTGGCTTCCTGCATCTTCAGGCTTTGAGTATGAGTTGTATTTCCCGCTGGACCAGCAGCAAGCCATGCCATGTTTCATCCTTTTGCCTTCTGCTGTTCATCCTAAATGCTAGACTCAGATCATCAGTTTTCTTCCCTAGTCTTATTTCTACACTGTGCAGTCCTTCTCCAATGCAGATCTTTCTTGACATCTTCTAGACATGGATTTGGAGTTCCCATGAAACAAGCAAATTAGCTTCTACTACCGATGTCTTTCTCTGCCACCATATTCCCTTAGTTGAAATCTGCTTTTCCAGGTATTTTGCTCCCTTTGAAGCACCTTGAGTGGAAGCACTCCGTCTTCTCCACCTCAGGAGAGATTGGAAAGTAGGATAGCAATTATGTTTGTTCTCTCTCATTACTTCCCTATTTTCAAATGTATTGGCTCTCTCCTGGCATATCTTCTGTTCTTCCCCATCCTTAGCCCACCCACCGCTGTGCATTGAGTGGCCTAAGGAGTCTGAGCAGGTTAATGGTAAAGCAAACCAGTCCAGCAAGAGTCCATTTGGGACTAAACCTATCTGGGAGTTAAAGTTACAGTGGGAGGAAAAAAAGATAATCACTTTAAGCCCAGCTTAAGGGAATCCTTCAAGTCAAGACTGGAAAAGCAAAGAGGATTAAAAGTTAGAGTATTTAAATTAAGTTATGCTCATTTAGAAGCAGTCCATAGTTAGCCATCCAGTGGGTTTTCAGAAACAGTAAGATAATCTTTTTTAAAAAAACCCAGAATGTTTAAGGAGGATCCTGAAATGAAACATGAACTAAGGAGAAAACCTTCAGTGAGATGAATGGACACAGTGACTGCAGCAGTGGGCTTGAGTGTGTGTGAGAGACGAAGATGGCACAGGAGAGGACAGAGTTCAGATCTGTTATTCATAGGGTCACTATGAGTCATGTTTGACTCTATGCACCTAACATCAAGGAGTACTGTAAAAAAATGTTTAAATTTGGCTTGGCTTGATACGCAGCATAAGCTTTGAATGATTTAAAGGCACAAGGTCAAGGCAGACATCCCTTTCCTGTCAGTATGTTAGATACTCCTTGAATTTGCACAGAGAAGACGTGTACACCAAGTAGCTCTTAGAGTGAAAGATGGTCCCCACAGATGGGCTTCTGAGAAGCTAACCTTCCCACTGTACGAGGCCTGGAACTACCCTTGTCCATACATGCATCAAAACTTCCATGCTATGTCCAGTGCTTCTGACATCCCAGATGGACATTTTCTTAAACTAGAGTAATTCCAGAAGTGTGTTCCCAAATCAATTTTATCATAAGATGAAAGGTATAGGATTTCAGTCTTGCTTACAGGGCACCAGCTGTAGCTGACCATTAATTGTTTGGGCTGAATTAAGCAGCAGCTGAGGCTTTGTTCTGTCTTAGCCCCCCTTAAAGGAAAATATCACCAAAGGGGGCGGAGCTACCTTACCAGGCAGTGGTGATGAGATTGGCAGTCACTACTGGTCCCAGGAACTGTAAGGAAAGCTAATCGCTGATCTCTGTGCATGCAATCACAGAGATCCTGTTCTATGTACTCTAGAGGTGGTCCCCAGTGAGGGCCTTTCCTGGGTTCTTGGCACAATAGCTTAAAAAAAAAAACCCAACCACTAAAATAATACTTTCTTATTATAACAAGCTGTTAACGTCACAAAAGAAACTTTTTTTTTTAAAGAAACTTTTATATTGTGAACAAATGTAAGGAAGACAGTGGAACCTAGATTGTCATAGCTGTCTTGTGATTGGCTGTCATATTTCACTGTCTGGTACCATCCCCTATGTGGGTCTCAGCCCTTCATAACAGTTACTGAGCTTTGGGACCCTGCTCTGCCAAAAAATGGGCAAGTAGAAATTGAAGACACTCTAAATAGAAAGCTGCTGTATTCATCTAAGGCAAAGTACAAACGGGTCAAGGCATTCTCAAGTGACAAGATAATAAAAGGATGAGGCAGAGGAGACATAGAAAGTCAAATTGATGTAGAAAGAGAAGATAGTTGAAAGCCAAGTCAATGGATTTCATATTTCTTTTTTTTATTAATATTTTTTTATTGGGAAAAACATTGGGGGTGCAAGGAGGTGAGGGTTGGGGGCAGAAGGGTGAGGATGGGCCAGGATGCAGTTGCAGAGCTGCAC
>NW_006399788.1:13296764-13299139 GCF_000299155.1 Elephantulus edwardii | reverse complement strand
CCGAGGGCAGCCTGCCCCGGGCAGAGGGCCGCGACGGCTCACCCCGGGCAGAGGGCTGCGACGGCTCGCCCCGAGCCAGGGGCCGAGGGCAGCCCGCCCCGGGTGGATTTCATATTTCTTGATAATGAATATACACAGAAAAATGCATTCTAAGTTTCATGAGAAGACCCAGTTAAGTCTTCTCCCTGATTGATTTAAGTACCAGTTGGCATCAGCTTTATATCAGATATTTGAGGAAGGATAACAGTCACTAGCAAAGGAGAATACCCTGAACAATATGGATTGATACAGCAACTGCAGTGATGGGCTTGAGATGACAGATTGTGAGGATGGCGCAGGACAGAGCAAGATTGCAATTCGTTTTACTGGGAGTTAGAGTCAACTTGATAATAATACCACAACAACCAGTTGTCATCAAGTTTATTCTGACTCAGGCAGCCCTCTGGGTATTAGATTAACACTGTGTTTCATTGGGTATTCAGTGACTAGTTTTCAAAACACATCACCAGGACTTTCTTCCAAGACACCTGTAGGTTAACTCAAACCTCTAACCTTTCCATTAACAACTGCTCTACCCAGAGAGGACAGCCAAAAGACCTTCTGTAGTAATTGGTGCATCCTTTTGAGGATAAACCAACCAGCTGCTGGAATTTTACCACCTCATGAGTGACTTTGACGAACTAAGATACTAATTGAAGTTTATGGTTAGTGATTAGGTAGCTGTGTAGACCACGCAAGCAGTGTATCTCTGTGAGAAACACAACACTGGGGAATGGAGAAGAAATGGCCCCAGCAGGGAATGAATGCTGTGATCTTGAAACTAACATCCAACAATAACAGAATTTCCAACCCCCAAACTAAGGTAGTAATTCTTGGAACTTCCAAGCCCCATCAGTGACCTAGGTCTGTAGCCTACAATTAGTACTTTGAGATGAGAAACAGGACTATAGGGGGTCCCACAGGCCATATTCAGGTTCTTGATCTGGCTTTATTAAGTCACTAATGGGCAGTTTAGCAGAAGCATGGAATCCATAGGCCGGACCTCCTCAAGGAGACCAATAGGTCTTATAAGCAGCTGAGCCACATGGGAACTACTTTTTTTCTCCTTGGCTGGGGCTTGTTCACAAGTGATTTAATAATTCACAATGGTATGGACCTGAAATGTTTTCCACTGATAAAAAAAAAATTGTGGCTCAATTTAGAAGCCCATTAAAGTGGTGATTAAGGTGTAGCCCTGTGCACATTCACCTCCTCTATGGCACTGTGGCATTTTCCAGGAATGGGCAACACAAACCTGCACTAGGCATCTATCTAAGAAGTAGAATCCTCAGCAGCACTGGGATGAGAATTAATACAGATTAAGTACCAGCAGTACTTAAATACATCAAAAGATGTATTGCACTGGGAAAGTTGGGTGTCAAGGACCTATCCAAAGTACTAAGGAGTACTAAAGAGTCAGTTTGAAGATTATGGTGTGACTGATTCAGACCATGATCTTTCCTATCATTTGCTGTGCATCTGAGGGCTGGGAAGTGAGTAAAGATGAGGAAGAAGAGTCGATATCTTTGAATTGTGACATTGGAGAAGGGTACTGAAAAATCCCATGGATTGCACAAAAATCAAATAAATCTTAGAGCAAATGCAGCCAAAGTACTGCTTAGAGACAAGGATGGCAAAGCTTCGTCTCATATACATAGCACATGTTGTTAGAAGAGGCTGCTCCTCAGAAGTGGACGTCATGCTTAGAAGGGTGGAGGGTCAATGAAAGAGAGAAAGACGCACAATGGATTGACACAATGATTGCTGCAATGGGCAAAGATGTGTCCGAGAGCGTGTCAGAGATGATGAGGATGGCCCCGGATAAGACAGGATTCAGATCTGTTGTTCTTAGATCATTTTGAGTCATACTCGATGACACCTCACAAAAAGAATAAGAACAGAGACAGAGGAAACCATGCTTATCAGCTATCTCAGGTGACCTACAGGTAAAAAGTTGTAGTGCCAAGCCAAACACCAACTTCTCCTTGGGAGAAAGATTTCCTACCTTGTGACTTACAGCCATTGAAAACCTGCTTTAGGCTCAGCTATTGAGTTGATTCTGACTTGAAAGCAATGAATTTAAAACCACCAACCTACATCAGAAACATGCTAAAACAATGGAAATTTAAATATTAGTGATACCTGGAAAACAAAACCTAAAAATGCAAAGATGGAAGTAAATAACCTCAGGTAGAATAAAATATAAAGATAATCACAGTTAGGCAATAATGCAGAAGTAACGTTAAAGAGAAAATCAATCACAAAAGAGCAAATACTGTGTAACACCTCTGTTATAAAATAGGACTGACTAAGGGTGGGGGCAGAATAAGAAAAGA
>NW_006399788.1:13292540-13295279 GCF_000299155.1 Elephantulus edwardii | reverse complement strand
ATCTCTTCCAGTCAGTTGGCCAAGTGGTCGTTCTGTATAAGAAAAATCTAGAACAAGAGGTGCACTGCAAAGTGGACTGAGAGAGAGGAAGAAGGAAAATGTACAAGAATGGATAGATGAAAATCCAACCTTTCTGTAAACTTTTATTAAAGTCACAATTTAAAAAAAGTAAAATTACATTCTTGCTCTTAAAAAAAAAGGAAGATAAAATCTTGAAAGCAGTCCAAGGAGGAGAGGAATGGAGAAGCTATATACAGTATGGACTACTCATAAAAGGAATTACTGCTGACTTTTGTGGATAAACTATGGTGTACAAAAGACAAGGGATTAACATTCTTACAGAACTAAAAGGGGAAAAGAAATAAATAAAATTATCAATGCAGAATTTTATAACCAGTGTGAATGTCTTCAAAAACGAGAATGAAATATATAAAAACCATATTTGTTATGAACAGACTTGCTGTAAAATAGATACTCAGTGAAGGATCAAGCTAAAAGACGATACAATTTAGAAACTTGGAAATTTAGGAGCATAAATAATGGTAAATATAAAATATTTGTTGTATTAACTGGGATCAAGCTTAGAAGCCCTACTCTATGGTATAGAGAGACTGCCAAATACAGACAGAAATGTACACTCTGCAGAAGATAAAATGGATGAATGGGACCTGTTGTTGTTGTTGCTATGTGCCATCGAGTCACTTGCGACTCATAGCGACCCTCTGTACAACAGCCCTAAACTCCACTCTGTCCTGTGCCAATTGCACTGTCTCTGACACACCCATCCCAATTATCCCAGTCACTGAATCAATCCACCTCATAGAGGGTCTTCCTCTCCTGCGCTGTCCCTCCACCCTCCCAAGCATGATGTCCTTCTCCAAGGACCGGTCTCTCCTTACAACATGTCCAAAGTATGTTAGACGGAGCCTCAGAATCCTTGCCTCCAAGGAGCCACCCGGTTTAACCTTTTCCAGGATGAATCTGTTTGTTTTCCTAGCAGTCCATGGACCTACGAAAGATTAAATCCCTGTGTTCATCAAAAACTTTTTCCAACAAGGTAAAAAGAAACCTACTGACTAGGAACAAACATTTGGCAATACCATCTCAAGACAAGAGTCTCATAATGAAAGTTTATAGAATACTCCTGGGCATCCATATGAAAAAGACTAATAGCCAAATTACAAAATGGGCAAAAGACATGGGAAGAATTTTCACAGAGGAAGATATTCAAATGGTCAACAGACATATGAAGAGATGCTCCAAATCACTGGCAGTAAGAGAGATGCAAATCAAAACCACAATGAGATACCATCTCACTCCAGCAGCAGTGGCAAAGTTTAACAGACAGCAAGTAGTAAATGTTGGAGAGGATGTGATGAGATAGGAACTCTTACACATTGTTGGTGGAATTGTATAATGGTACGACCACTCTGGAAGGTAGAGTCAAAACTGACTTATAGCTGACCTTCCAGCAGATTTTGAGAAATTTTAAATCACACAGGAGAAAAATTGCCCATCTTTCTCCCACTGAGCAGTTTGTGGATTTGAACTGCTTGCCTTTAACTTGGCAGCATGACTCCTTTCTCAAAGGCTTTAGATCTCAAGGGAGGAGACTGACCATCTTTCTTTTCTCTTCAGGAGCAGCTGATGGATTCAAGCTGCTTGCTCTTGGGTTGGAGGCACAACTTTTTATGACTAGGTCCCCAGAGCTCCCTTTAAATGTTTGGGTCATTATTTTTTAACGCAATTCCTGATTTGCTGCATTTATGTCTATTATTTACTGATTGTTTTATGTGAACACCTTCTATTTATTGTTCTTCAGGATCCTCCTTTCTTGACTTTCCTACCCCCTCATTATTTCAGTATATTTTAGATGCCTTTAAATTTGTCTACTGAATGTTATTAAATCCTACTTTATCTAATTTTTTGGCAGTTCTCCAATTACTCACTTTTCACAAATTTAATATTGTGTCACTTTAAGCAAAACTTAAAAAGCTTGCACTAAAGGGAGCTCTGGTGACCTAGTGGCAAAAAATTAGGTCAGTCTCCTCCCTTGAGATCTAAAGCCTTTGAAAACCAGTTGAAAGGTCAGCTAAGAGTTTTCAACTCACCTCAAGGGCACGTAACAACAAACACTTACAGGGCACTCTCATAACTTAATTTGGTGGAAAGTTTGAAAAAAGTGGCCAGTTTCAATCTACCTGCAGTAAACAAGAAGGACAAGCACTCCCCTTCCATGCAATTTACAGCCTCTGAAAACCCACTGGACGGTCAGCTATGAGTCAGTTCTATGGCAATGTATGAGCTTTTAAAATACGTCTATTAGAGACAGAGAGAGCTTGGGTGGCCTAGTGAGAAAGGAGTCATGCTGCCAAGTTAAAGGCAAGCAGTTCAAATCCACAAACTGCTCAGTGGGAGAAAGATGGGCAATTTTTCTCCTGTGTGATTTAAAACTTCTCAAAATCTGCTGGAAGGTCAGCTATAAGTCAGTTTTGACTCTGTGGCAGAATATAACAACAACAACATTAAAAATACAGATTTTCAGATTTTTTTTCCCAACCAAACGCTGATTTTACATTGTTATTTATTGTCTTTAAGAGACATGCTTTTAAACAACTATGAGATATCATCTCACCCCAGTCAAAATAGCAAAATTTAACAGAACATCAAGCAACAAATGCTGGCGAGGTTGTGGAGAAACTGGAACCCTGATTCACTGTTGGTGGGAGTGTAAAATGG
>NW_006399788.1:13290947-13291669 GCF_000299155.1 Elephantulus edwardii | reverse complement strand
GGGAGGAGGGTGGAGAGAATGGTGCAGCAATGAAGGAATGAAAACCCAAAATCCCTGTAAATGTTCATTAAAACTAATAAAATTTAATAATAAAAGAAAAGAGACATGCTTTTAATATAAATACCTTGCTAGGTAGACAAAGAGTAAGCAGAGGACATCTAGGATAGTTACACTGATAGCAGACAAGGTAGACTTTAGGGGAAAAGAGAAACATTTGTAGTGATAAAAGGGATAACTAAATTTAAAGATATAGCAATCATAAATATGTATCCACCTAAAAGCAGAATTTGAAACTACATGAAGTGAAAATTGACAGAATTAAAGTGAGAAATAGACAGTTCCACAGTCAAAATACAAGATGTTAACAATGTTCCAAGCAACTGATGAAAGAAGACAAAGGGAAAAAAAAAATAGTAAAGAAGTAGAGTGTCTGAACATTATAATCCACACTGACCTAATGGAAACATATGAAAGACTTCACCCAACAACTATGTAAGACACGTTCTATTCAAGGGCAAGGAGAATGTTCACGAAGATAAACCATGTGCTGAACCATGAAACAAGCCACAATAAACTTAAAATATTACAGCCATACACTCTCTAACCACTGGGGAACTAAATTACAAAAATTTTTGGACTCATGTACCTATAACTTGTTAGTCAAATTCGTGTCTTCTAGGTTGCAACACCCCCATGATACATCTTGAAGGATATGTACATGT
>NW_006399788.1:13240653-13290506 GCF_000299155.1 Elephantulus edwardii | reverse complement strand
AATTGTAAAAAAATAAAAATAAAAATAAAAATGATAATGTAACTTAAAACCCCAAAATACTTGGAAGTCAAACTATGTGCAAATAATTTATGAACAAAAAAATGATACATGGAATTAGAAAATATTTCTATTTTCTATGGTTAAAAAAGTAAAAATAAAATATACCACATTTAGCTAAAGCAGAACTTGAGGTGGGGATGGGAATATATAGAGCTTTAAATATTTATATTAAATGAATTCATTGCCAGCATAACTAACTCCTTAGTGTGTTTCTGAGGCTGCAAATCACATAAAAGAAGAATGCCCATATTTCTCTTCAGGAACTATTTCTTGGTGGATTTAAACCAGCAAAGACACAGAATTTTATGGATAGCAGGACAACCTCTACAGACTGTATCACCAGAGCTTATATTGTTGTTGTTGTTGTTGTTAGGAGCTGTCAAGTCAAGTCTGACTGAGCCATTCTGAAACTTAATCTATCCTGGACCATCCTCACCATCTCTGAGACACCAGAACCCATTTTGCTTGGATCAAAGCAGATATTGTATTAGAAATGTCTAAGATGAGTAATGTAAGACTCCCATTTGAGGAATTGGGGGGAGAAGCAAAGTTAACTCAAAGTAAGTTGTTATTGTTTTTGTTGTGACATCAAGTTAACTGTGACTCATAGTGACCCTGGGAACAACATCACTGAGCCTGGCCCTGTCAGGACTGTGCCATCCTTATCATCTTCAATGCAGTTGAACCCATTGTTACAGTCACTGTGTCAATATGTCTTGTTAAGGGTCTTCCTCGTCTATACCGAAACTCCACCTTTCCAAGCATGATGTCCTTTTCCAAGGACTGACCCTTCTTAACCACATCTTCGAGTATGTAAAACAATTGTACGATGTAAGGATTTCACTATCCTTTCTCCAAGACATACTTGTTCTTTTGGCAGTCCATGGGATAATCAGTACTTATCTCCCACATCACAACTCAAAGGCATTGATTGTTCTTCAGTCATCCCTAGTCATTGTAGAACTTGCAGATACATAGCAAGTAAACAGAAAGACTATGGCTTGGATCAGGAGCACCTTAATCTTTAAACTGACATCCCTGGTCTTCAGCACTTTGGAGACAACCTTGACAGCAAATTTTCATGGTTGCAATACATTTCTTTCTTGACATCAGGTACCAAAGGTTGTGGATCCAAGTAAGATGACATAGTTGACAATTTCAGTCTTTTTCCCATCTATCATGATGATACCTATTGACCTAGTATGAAGACTTTTATGTCCTTGATGTTGAAGTTTAATCCATATTGAAGGCTGCTGTCTTTGATCTCTTGCAGCAAGCTCTTCAAGTCCTCCTCAGTTTCAGCAAGCAGAATTGTGCCATCTGTGTAGCACAGATTGTTGCTGAGTCTTCTTCTGATCCTGATGCCACATACTTCTTCAAAAGGTCTGGCTTCTCCTGTAAGTTGTTCAGCATACAAATTGAATAGGTATGGAGAAAGGATGCAACCCTAATGCATGACTTTCTTGATTTTAAACCTGCAGTGTTCCCATGCTCCATTCAGATAACAGCCAGACAGAGGTAGAGGTTTCATATGAACACAATTAAATGTTCTGGGATTCCCATTCTTTTCAGTGTTAGCCATAACTTATTGTGATCCACACAATCAAATGCCTTTTGCATAGTCAAAATCACTGATAGATATCCTTCTGATACTCTCTACTTTCTTCCAAAATACATCTGACAGCAAGGTATCTTATCTGTGGTGCCACGGCTGCTTCTGTATCCAACTTGGATTTCTGAAAGTTTTCTATGTACTGTTCTAGCCATTTTTTAAAAAAATTGATGATAAGAATACAAGGGAGGATTTGTTGTTGTGTTGTTATGTGCCGTCGAGTCGCTTGTGACTCATAGCGACCCTATGTACAACAGCCCTAAACTCTGCTCTGTCCTGTGCCAATCGCACTGTCTCTGACACTCCCATCCCAATTATCCCAGTCACTGAATCAATCCACCTCATAGAGGGCCTTCCCCTCCTGCACTGTCCCTCCACCCTCCCAAGCATGATGTCCTTCTCCAAGGACCGGTCTCTCCTCACAACATGTCCAAAGTATGTTAGATGGAGCCTCAGAATCCTTGCCTCCAAGAAGCCACCCGGCAAATTTGGGAACAGAGAAGAAGATTCAGTAGTTGGAAAACATGGACTCGGTGACAGAAATGGAGCTGGAGAGAGAATTATCGAATTTTGCACAATCAATGCCTTATTCCTAGCAAATACATTTTTAAGAGACATAAATGCAGGTTATATACTTGGATTTCACCAGATGTTATGCATAGGAATCAGATCGTTTACATCTGTGGAAAGAACCACTGGAGAAGCTCAATATCAGCTGTGAAAACTGGGCCAGGAGCTGATTGTGGAACAGACCACCAACTACTCATGTGCAAGTTCAAGCTGAAGTTGAGGGAAATTAAATCAAATCCATGGGAACCAAAATATGACTTTGAGTCTATCCCACCTGAATTTCAGAACCATCTCAGGAACAGGTTTGAGGCCTTGAACGCTAATGAGCGAAGACCAGATGAGTTGTGGGAGGATATCAAGGGTATAGAGGAAAAGGAAGGATTAGTAGTTGGAAATTATGGACTTTGTAACAGGAATGAGTCTGGACATAAATCTAGACATTAAAAAGAGTATAAAGGATAAAAAACCACATGAAAGCTAACTAACATTCTGATTGATCACTGTTGGGTTATAGAAGAAATAAAAGTGAAATAAAAAAGTTCCTTGAAACAAATGAAAATGAAATACAACATATTAAAACCTCTGAGATACAGTGAAGGTAGTCCTCAAGGCTCAGTTCATAGCAAGAGAAAAACACATAAGAGGAATGAAACAAAATTAATGACTTAAATCAATACCTCTATTAAAAGGGAAAAGAACAAAAGCTAATCCCACAGCTTCTAGAAGAAAGGAAATTATAAGGACAAGGGCTGAAATCAATGAGAGAAAACAGAAGAACAGATGAAACCACCAACAAGACCAGGAGCTGGTTCTTCAAAAGAGTCAATCAAATAGGCAAATCATTGGCAAATTTTGCAAAAGAAAAGAAAGAGACAACACAAATAACTGGAATAAGAAATCAGAGAGGTAATATCACAACAGAACCAGGTGAAATTAAATTGATAATAGCCAAGTATAATGAAAAGCATTACTCGGATAAATTTGAAAGCCTAGAGGATATGGACACATTCCTAGGAGCCCAAATCCTACCTGATTGACATAGATAGATGTAGAATATTTGAACAAATCCATCACCAAAGCAGAAAGTGAGCAGGCCATAAAAAAGCTCCTGGCCCAGACAGCTTCACAGCTGAATTCTATCAAACATTCATAGATGAATTATCACCAATTCTACTTAAATTATTTTAAAAGAAAAAAATAAAGAACACTCTCAGTCATTCTATGAAGCAAGCATAATCCTAATACCAAAAACCAAAACCTAATACCAAAACCAAGACATTATGGGGGGAAAAACCCAAAAGAACCAAACTATGAAGTGCTGACTCTATAAGGTGGTCTCTCTTGTTTTGATTGAGGATCGGTGTGGAATGTTTGATTGTTTTTTATTTAAGCCTCTTGTTTACAGTCAACAAGACCTACTGGAAGGCCCTTGAATTTAAGAATTGTGCCCAAGGGATTATATTTTAATCCCCGTTACTATATTTTGGAGGAACATTCTTCTAAAATGTACAGCACTTTTGTCAATTTGCTGTGTTATGAGATGATCTAGGATTGCTGTGACACTGAACCTTGTGCCATTGGGGTCACAAATGCTATAATGGAACAACTAATTGTGCCAGAGGTGTGCCAGACACCATAATGGCTACCCATCGTGGACAGTGTTTGGTGGAATTCCCAGATTGATTCAGGTTTGGAAGCAGGAGTGGCATGCACTTGCTAAACCATATGCCCACATGCCTTGGAAACTATGGAGAAATGGCAATAGTTACGGAAAGGCTTCAAGCCTTTTGTGTGTGTGTGTGTGTGTGTGTGTGTGTGTGTGTGTATTCTCCCTTGTATTTAAAATTTGGTTGGGCCTGAGGATCTCGTGTTATTTTTTTTTTTTTTAGGAACATTCTTCAAAATTGAACAGCACTCCTGTCAATTTGCTGTACTGAGGTAATCTGGGTTTGCTGTGATGCTGACCCTTGTGCCACTTAGGGGGGTGTGTCAAATGCCATAATGGTTACCCATGGTGGACAGTGTTTGGTGGAGCTCCAAGTTTAAGACAGATTTGGAAGCAAACTATGCCTCTGGAAAGTCTATGAACTTGGAGAAATAACGATAGTTATAGAAAGGCCTCAGGCCTTTTGTTCATAGGGTCACTATGAGTCGTACTCAACTCGATGGCAATAAACAATACAACATATACTACCTTTCTACAAAGATGGCGCCAAAAGCAAAGAAGAAAGCCCCTGCCTCTCTCAAAACTGAAGGCAAAATAAAGCCATTAGAGGCCAAAAAGGCAGTCCTGAAGAGCATCCACAGCTAAAAAAAAAAAAAAGATCCGCATGTCATCCACCTTCCATTGGCCTAAGATGCTGAGACTCCGAAGGCCACCCAAATGCCCCCAGAAGAGCGCCACCAGGAGAAACAAGCTTGACCACTATGTCATCATCAAATTTCCTCTGATCACTGAGTAAGCCATGAAGAAGACAGAAGGTAACAACACACTTATGTTGATTGTAGATATCAAGGCCAACAAGTACCAAATCAAACAAGCTCTAAAGAGGCTATGGTCAATATCCTGATTAGGTCTGATGGAGAGAACAAGTCTATGCTCAACTTGCTCCTGTCTGTGATGCTCTAGATGTTGTCAATAAAATTGGGATGATTTAAAATGAGACCAGCTGGCTAATTCTGAATATAAATTTTTCTCACACACACACTCAAAAATTATATACCAATGCCTCTCCTACATATAGATGCATAAATCCTTAACAAAATTCTGGCCAGTAAAATTTAACAGTATATTTAAAAAATAATTCATCATGACCAAGTGGGATTCATAACATGCAAGGATGGTTTAACACAAGAAAACAATCCATGTCATTCATTACATTAGCAAAACAAAGAACAAGAACCATTTGATTCTACCAATTGATGCAAAAAAGGCCTTTGACAAGATGCATCACTCCCTGATTAAAACACATAACAAATAGGAATAGAAGGGAATTTCCTCAACATAGTGAAAAGTGTATATGCAAAACTAAGAGCCAACATCATTCTCAATCAAGAAAGACTAAAGGCAAACAGGGACCAGACAAGGATGCCCATTTCCATCACTCTTATTTAATAAGAGGAGTCCAAATTGGCAGAGGTGGTAAAACTGTCCCTACAGACAAAACAATATGATAGCATACACAGAGTACTACAAAGACTCAACAAAAAACCTGTAAGACCTAGTAGACCATGTTAGTAGAGTAGCAGGATACAATTTCATTAATATCCCTACCCCAGCCTCTTCTATACATCTGGCAGTTCTCTGTTAATGTGTTGCTCCAGTCATTTTTGGATAATTTTTATCAGAATCTTGCTTGTATGTGATATTAATGAAATTGTTCGATAAATTCTCCACTCTCTCAGGTCACCGTTCTTTGGAATGGGAGCAATTATAGATCTCTTCCAGTCAGTTGGCCAGGTGGTTGTCCTCCAAATTTCTTGGCACAGCTTGGTAAGCACATCCAAGACAGTGTCTTTTTGTTTAAATATGTAAATTGGTATGCCATCAATTCCTGCAGCCTTGTTTTTTTGCCAATTCTTTCAGAGCAGCTTGACCTTCTTCCTTTATCACCACAGGCTCTTGCTCATACATTATTTCATTAAATTCTTCTGTGCCCACCAATTCCTTTTGGTGCAATGATTCTCTAAACTCTTTCCATCCTCTCTTTTTTAATGCTTCGTGGATCATTTAATATTTTGCCCAAAGCATCCTTAAGTACTGCAACTCAAGGCTTGAATTTGTTCTTCAGTTCCTTCAGCTTAAGAAATGCTGAGCAAGTTCAGCCCCTTTGATTTTCTGACTCTAGATCTTTGCACATTTCATTATAATAATTTTCTTTGTCTTCCCACGCTGCCCTTTGAAATCTTCTGTTCAGATCCTTAATATCATGATTTCTTTCCTTTGCTTTGGCTTCTCGGCACTCTAGTGCAATATACAGAGTTTCTTCTGACATCCTTCTTGGTCTTTTCTTTCTCCTCTGTCTTTCCAATGACCTTCTGTATTCTTCCTGGATGATATTCTTGATATCCTCCCACATCTCATCTAGTATTCACTCATTAGTGTTCAAGGCCTCAAACCTGTTCCTGAAATTATACTGAAATTCAGGTGGGATAGACTCATGATCAAATTTTGGGTCCTATGGATTTGACTTCATTTTCCTTTAACTTCCATATAAGTAGTTGATGGTTTGTTCCACAATCAGCACCAGGCCTAGTTTTCACAGATGATATTGAGCTTCTCTAGCAATTCTTTGCACAGATGTAATCAATCTGATTTCTAAGTATACCATCAGGTGAAATCCATGTGTATAGCCTGTGTTTATTTTTCTTACATAATTTATTTGCAATGAATATATTGTCAACTGTGCAAAATTCTATCATTCTATCTCCAGCTCCATTTATGTCACCAAGTCCATGCTTTCCAACTACTGCTCCTTCTTCTCTGTTCCCAACTTTTACATTCCAGTCACCCACTATTATTAATGCAACTTGATTGCATATCTGATTGATCTCCTACTGCAAAAGTTGGTAGAAATCTCCCATTTCCTACTCTTTGGCTCTTGTTATTAGTGCATATATTTGAGAGATAGTGGTATTCACTGGCCTTCCTTGTATGCATGTGGATATTATCCTGTAACTCACAACATTGTATTTCAAGACAGATCTAGAAATGACTTTTTTAACTATGAAAGCAACCCCATTTTTCCTCACCTTTTCATATAGGCTTGCAAATAGAACCAGAAAGACACAATGAGAGGATAAATTTGACTAATGAGATCTCCTAAAAATCAAGTCCTAGTGTGCATCAAAACCTTTTCCCAGTAGGGTGAAAAGAAGCTTATAGACTGGGGAAAAATTATTTGCCAATGAAATCTCAGGCAAGGGTCTCATAATGAGAGTTTACAGAATACTATGGGCCTCCACAAGAAAAAGACTGATAATTCAATATCAAAATGAACAAAAAACAAGAAAAGACTTTACAAAGGAAGACATTTGGATGGCAACAGACACATGAACAAATGCTCAAAAGCACTGGGAATCAGAGAGATGCAAATAAAACCTCAATGAGAGGTCATCTCACCCCTGTAACAGTAAGAAGGTTTAAAAGTATATTATTATGTGTTGTTGAGTGGCTTGCGACCCATAGCGATCCAATGTACAACAGCTCTGAAGCCTGACCTGTTCTGAGCCAGTCTCTCTAATTCCAACACACCAGCCACCATTTCCCCAGTTACAGCATCAATCCATCTCATCTGGGGTCTTCCTCTCCTGTACTGTCCCTCCACTCTTCCAAACATGATGTCCTTCTCCAAAAGTATGCCCAAAGTATGTGAGATGGAGCTTAAAAATCCTAGCCTCCAAGGAGAAACTTGGTTTTACCTTCTCCAAGACAAACTTATTTGCTTTCTTGGTGGTCCATGGTATGTTCAAGACTCTTCTCCAACACCGCACTTGAAGGCATCAGTTCTTCTTCTGTCATCCTTAGTCATTGTCCAGCTCTCTGATGCATAGCAAGCAATTGCAAAGACCATGGCCTGGATTAGGCACACCTTAGTCTCTAGATTGACATCGTTGATTTTCAGTAATCTGGAGAGATCCCTGGGAGCAGATTTTCCCGTTTTCCCAGTGCAATTTGTCTTTTGATTTCCTGATGTTAAGAGTCTTGACTGTGGAGCTGAGCAAGCTGTAATTGTTAACAACATCAATCTCTTCTCCATCTATCATGATGCTGCCAAATGGCTCAGAGATCAGAAACTTTGTCTTCTTGATATTGAGCTTAAATCCATATTGAAGACTACAGTCTTTGACCTTCTGCAGCAATCACTTCAGGTCTTCGTCAGTTTCAGCAAACAAGGTTGTGATTGTTGATGAGTCATCCTTCAATCCTGATGCCACACTCCTCCTCATTAAGCCCAGCTTCCCAAAGGATCTGTTCTGCATATAGATTGAATAAGTATGGAGAAAGAATATATCCCTGATGGACTCCTTTCATGATTTTGAACCATACAGTACTTCCTTTCTCTGTTCTGAGGATTACTTTCTGGTCCAAGTATAGGTTTCACATAAGCACAATCAAATGTTCTGGGATTCTCGTTTTCCTCAGTGTTAGCCATTGTGATCCATAAAGTCAAATGCCTTTGCATAGTCAATGAAACACAGATAGACATTCCTTTTGGAGAGAATGTAAAGAGTTTGGAAAGAGTTTTGTAAAGAATGTTTTTGAGAGAGTACTCATGCACTCCTAGTGGAATTGTAAAATCACACAACCACTCTGGAAGGCAGTTTGGTGTTTCCTCAAAAAGCTGAACATAAAGATCTCATAGGACCCAGCTATTCCACTAGGAATATACCTGAGAGGAAATTAGAACTGAAACATGAATGGAGATATGTACACTTATGTCCATAGCAATATTATTCAAGATAGCAAGAAAATAGAAACAGCCCAAATGCCTATCCACAAATAAGTGGACTGAGAAATAGTGGTGCAATCACACAATGGCATACTATGCAGCACCAAGAAGCAATGATTTCATAAAATATTATATAACATTGGGGAGTTTAGAAAGCATTATGTTGAGTAAAGCAACTCAATCTCATACAGATAGATGCTGCAAAAGGTCGTTATTGTAAAAAAAAAAGGATAACTGAGTTAGAAGTATATAAATGTTCAAAAAGGTAAGAGAGAAAGAAGGTGGTTGAAAAGGGAAAGGGTGAGAATCCCTAAGAGAGCACAGTTTAGTGGGCAGATAAGGGAAGGAATAGGAAAGACTCAATGAGAAGTAGAAGAGACAGAGTAATAATAAGTATAGATAAATAGTATTTCTATAACATGCAGTGTATATGAATGATTGCTGGAACTACAATGTAATGAAAGATTGTATAAAATACTATGTAGACAAATGAAACACATTATACATGAATTATTATATGCAAACAAATTTAAAAAGAATATGTGACTGGAGACCTGAATGATTGAATTTTTACCATTATTGGTGAATTCATTGCAAACACCTTTTTTAAAAAACACAAATTTGACTATACACATGGACCTCACCTGATGGATTTTACAGGCTTTAGATTGACTGTATCTGTTGAAAGAATTGTTAGAGAAACTCAGCAGTCATTGCCAGGCCAGGTGCTGACTGTGGGACAAACCATCAATTACTCATGTGCAAATTCAAACTGAAGCTGAAGAAAATTAACATGTCCTCAAGAACCAAAATATTACCTTAAGTCTGTTATTGTTGATTGCCGTCGAGTCAAGCATTAGTCACAGCAGCTCTATGAACAAAAGGTTTGAAGCCTTTCTATAACTATTATCAGTTATCAAAGTTCATAGGGTTTCCAGAGGAATGTTGCTTAGGAAGTGATCATACCTGAATTTTAAAAAAACCATCTTAAGAATAGGTTTGAGGTATTGAACACTAATGATCAAAAACCGTATAAGTTGTGAGACAACATCATGGTTATCATTCATGAAGAAAGCATAATGTTGTTACAAAGATAGTGGAGAAAGAAAAGGCCAAAATGAATCTCAGAAGAGACTGAAAATTAGGCAATAATGAGAAGCCAAAACAAAGATAAGAAATGGCAAAGTAAAAGAGTTGAACAGATATTTCAAAGGGCAGCTTGAGAAGACAAAGCAAAGTATTATAATGAAATGTGCAAAGAGCTGGAATCAGAAAATAAAAAGGGAAGAACTTTTTCAATATTTCTTAAGCTAAAGAACTAAAGAATAATTCAAGCCTCAAGTTGCAATACTGAAGCATGCTGTAGATAAAATCTTGAATGACGTAGGAAGCATTGAAAGAAGCTGAAAAGAATACAGAGTCAATGTATCAAAAAAGAAATTGGCTGACATGGAATCATTTTGGGAAGTAACATATGACCAACAACCAATGGTGATGAAGGAAGATGTTCAAGATTCCCTCAAGTTTTGGCAAAAATAAGGCCCCTAGAATTCATGAAATGCCAATAGATATGCTCCAACAAACAGAAGCATCTAGATGTGTTCACCTGGCTATGTGCCAGTAAATCTGAAGACAGTTATCTGGCTAACTAACTAAAAGGGATCTATATTTGTTACAATTCCCCCCCCCAAAAAAGTAATCCAACAGAATGTGAAAACTATTCAACAAGATAAGTAGTAGCCATTAACTAATAAAGAGAGTCAATGAAATAGAAAATAAAGGGAAATTTTAAGAACCTTGCTCTCTCATAACAATGTCTGTGTTGTCCAAGCCCCCTGCTGTAGCTACCGTGTGAATCCATCTCTGTAAGGGTCTTCTCTTTCATTCACCCTCCACCTTTCCGAGCATGAGATCTTTTCAAAGGACCGATCCCTCCTGACAATGAGCCCAAAGCACATAAGACAAAATCTCGCCAATCTTGCCCCCAAGAACTACCCTGTTTATTCTTGGACAAGACAAATTTGTTTGGTCTTTTGGCAGTCCAAGAGATAGTCAATATTCTTTGTCAACATCATAGCTAGACTAGGTAAGAAAAAAACTAGTTAAAAACCTAAGAAATCTGAAGGGGAAAAAAATATAAAGAACCAAATTTCCAACATCGTGAACAAAAGAACTATCACTAACTATCCTACAGGCATTCATAGGATAATAGAGAAATATTTAGAACAACTTTATACCCACAAATTATGCCACTTAGAACAAATTCTAAATTCCTCTAAAAACATAACTTACCAAAATAGATACAAGTTGAAACAAAATCAGAACAACTTGAATTCATTATGAAAATAATTCACACATAGGACCAGATGGTTTCACTGGTGCATTTTATCAAACGTGTAAGAAATGAAGAATACAAATCTTTGGAAAACTCTTTAAGGAAGTTGGAGAAAGAAGGAACACTTCCCAAATGGTTTTTGGGGTCAATAGAATCCTAACAAAATTTTATAGACATTACAAGAAAATATTTGACCTTTGGATTTCTTCTTTTATAAAGTGCCTGTTCACATCCTTAACTCTTTCCTACCAGGTTCTCATCTCATTCTAGCAGATTTATAAGGTTTTTCTGTATATTCAAGCTATGAATCCTTTGTTGATTTTAGATATTGCAAATACTTTTCTCCAATCTGTGATCTGTATCTTTGTCTCTTCGATGACAACTCAGGTATTTTTACACCTTTCCTGATTACTTGCAGCAATAAAACATTGTAATTTTATGTCATCAAGTGATTCTGCTTCTCAATTCAATGTAACAATAGAAATATGAGTTTAGAGTTTAAACACCTTTTCTCCCTTCAAGAAGCTGGACTCTATGAAATAAATAGGCACATTGCACTGGGAAAATCTGAAGATAGGGACCTTTTCAGGTTATTGAGGAATAGTGATGTCTGTTTGAAAATTACGGTGCATCTGATTCAGGCCATCATATTTTCAGTCACTTTCTATGCATCTGAGAGCTGGACAATGAATAAGGATGACAGAAGAAGAATTGATGCTTTGAGCTGTGGTGTTGGAGAACAACACTGAGCTTTCCATGGACGGCTTAAAAAAACAAACATATGTCTTGGAGAGGGTGCAGCCGAGTGGTCTTTGGAGGTAAGACTAATGAGGCTTTGCTTCACATACTTTGGGCATGTTGCTACGAAGGGCTATTTCTTGGAGAAGGACATGACACTGGGAAAGAAGGAGAGTTGGCGAAGGAGAGGAAGACCCTCGACCAAGTGGGTTGACATGGTAACTACTGCAATGGGCTCTTGTATGTCAGGAAGTGTGAAGATGACACAGGTTAGGACAGGGTTCAGATCTTTTGTTCATAAGGTCGCTATGAGTTGTACTCGACTCAATGGCACCTAACAACAATAGGGGTTGGACAGGTAGATGCTGGAAAAAAATACTTTTATTTTTGCTTCTTCAACATCTATTGGGACAGTCATAAAGCTTTTTTGCTTTCAACTACTAATGTGTTTTATTACATTAATAAGGGTTTTATTTCTCATCTGAAACCATTATATCATTCCTTGGAAAATCCAAATAGATCATGATTGTTTGTTTGTATGTTTGTTTTAAATATTGCTGATATTGCCACCTGACTTTGTAAGTTATTAGTTCTATAATTCCATTTTCTTACTGTGTTCCTTTCTACTGATGGTCATCCAGGAATCTTTCATAAAACAAATAGTTTCTTCTCTCTTATTCTTTATACATTGGATTGCTTGGGATTATTTATTCAATAAAAATGTAATACACTTTTCCTTTCAAATAATCTGTTCTTGTTGTGTACCTTCGAGTTAAATCACATGGGAAGATATTGTCCCACCTACTCCCACAGACCAGCTGATGGATTCAAACTGCATGCCTTTGGGATTGCAGAGCAGCTTCTTACCAGCAGATCACCAGTTGTTGTTGGTAGGTGACCTGAGTCAAGAAAGACTCATAGTGGTCCTGTGAACAACTGATGTGAACCCTGTCCTGTCCTGTACCATCCTCAAAATCTCTGACACACTCAAGCCTATAATTGCAGTCCTCGTGTCAATCCACCTGGTTGAGGGTCTTCCTCTCTTTCTCTGACTCTCCACCTTCTCAAGTATGAAACCCCTCTTCAAGGAATAGCCTCTCCTAGCAACATGCCCAAAGTATGTGAGACTAAACTATATCATCTCTCCTTCCAAGGAGCACTCTGGCAGCCTTCTCCAAGACATACCTATAAAAAAAAGAAAAGACATACTTATTTACTCTTTTGGCCATCTGCTGGTATATTTCCAGTAGTGAAATAGCTGGGTCAAATGCTACTTAAATTTTCAACTTTTTGAGGAAATGACAGTCTGCCTTCCATAGTGGTTGTACCATTTTACATTCCTACATGAGCGCTCCAATAAAGATGTTGTTGTTGTTGTTATGTGCCGTCGAGTTGTTTCCGACTCATAGCGACCCTATGTACAACAGCCCTAAACTCCGCTCTGTCCTGTGCCAACCACACTGCCTCTGACACACCCATCCCGATTACCCCAGTTACCTAATCAATCCATCTCATAGAGGCTCTTCCCCTCCTGCGCTGTCCCTCCACACTCCCAAGCATGATGTCCCTCTCCAAGGACCCGTCCCTCCTGGCAACATGTTCAAAGTATGTCAGACGAAGCCCCAGAATCCTTGCCTCCAAGGAGTAGCTTGGTTTAATTCTCTCCAAGATGAATCTGTTTGTTTTCCTGGCAGTCCATGGTACATTCAGTACCCTTCTCCAGCACCACAGCTCAAAAGCATCCACTCTCCTTCTGTCCTCCCTAGTCATTGTCCAACTCTCTGATGAATAACAAGTGATTGCAAAGACCATGGCCTGTATCAGGCGCACCTTAGTCTCCAGAGAGACACCGTTGCTCCTGAGTACTTTAGAGAGGTCCCTAACAGCAGACTTTCCCAATAAAGATACCTTTGTTTTAAATAAATTTCTAACTAATTGCACTGTGAATGGAGAACTTGGTTTGTAAGATATTAATTCTTATGCAAACCCATGTTTATTGTGACTTTGTTCACAATAGCAAGGAGTTGGAAACAACCTAAGTGCCCATCAACAAACGAATGGATAGAGAAGCTGTGGTATATTTACACAATGGAATACTATGCAGCATTTAGAAACAAGGACCTCGTGAAATATTATACAAAGTGGGTGACCCTGGAGGACATTATGCTGAGTGAAATATCTCAGCCACAAAAGGACAAATACTGCACGGTGCCACTGTTGTAAAACAGGACTGACATCGGGGTTGAGGGGAGACTGAGAAAGATGGGTTCAATAATGTATACTGCATTGAAACAGATGAGGGAGAAAACGGTTTAAAAGGGCTATGTCATTAGGTATTTTTGTCATGACAGGAGTCCAGAGTGAAGGCTGCATAGTGGAGTGGACCTGGGGGAATGTTTGTAAAACAATGAAAGAATTTTTCTTTTACTTTTCCAAGAGGGTAGTGTACTAGGGGGGGAGGGTTGGGAGAGGAGAAAAGTGTAACAATGAATGAATGGAAATCCAAAGTCTCTGTAAATTTTCATTGAAATTAATAATAAATTTTTAAAAAAATATATTCTTTGGAATGTGTCATATAAGAAATAGCCAATGTTTATAACTACCCACATGTACTTGAAAATAATGCTTATTCTCTGTATTAACTGTAAGCTTTTACATTGTAAATGTGTTGTTCAACTTTATACATTTTAATATGTAAATTACTTTTCCCCCCAATGCAATTTTTCTCTTGATTTCCTGACTGCTGATATCAAGAGCGTTGACAGTGGAATCAAACAAGCTGAAATTGTTAACGATCTCAATCCCCTTCCCATCTATCATGGTGAGAATCTTTGTTTTCTTGATATTGAGCTTCAATCCTTATTGAAGGCTGCAGTTCTTGATCTTCTGCGGCAAATCCTTCAGGCCCTCCTCATTTTCAGCAAGCAAGGTTGTGTCATCTGCATAACACAGGTTGTTGATGAATCTTCCTCCGATTCTGATGCCACATTCCTACTCATAATGACCAGCCTCCAGAATGATCTGTTCTTCATATAGGTTGAAAAGGTATGGAGACAAAAAACACTCCTTTCGCGATTTTGAAACATGCAATGTTTCCTCGCACTTTTCTAACAACTGCTTCCTGCTTTAAGTATAGGTTTTGCATGGGCACAATCAGGTGTTCCAGAATTCCCATTTTTCTCAAGGTTAGCCAGAATTTGTTGTGATTCTTACAGTCAAATGCTTTTATGTAGTCATTGAAACACAGATAGTCATTCTTCTGGTATTCTCTGCTCTCAGCCAAGATCCATCTAACAATGGCTATGATATCCCTAGTGCCATGGCCTCTTTTAAACCCAGCTTGTATTTCAGGTAGTTCTCTGTCAATGTACTATTCCAGTTGGTCAGAGTTCTGGAGAGCAATGATGTCAGTCAGGAGACTAAGGTTCACCTGATCCAGGCCTTGTTCTTTGCAATTACTTGCTATGCATCAGAGACCAAGACAAGGACTAAGGATATTAGCAGAAGAATCAATGTCTTTGAATTTTGGTGCTGGAGAAGAGTGTTGAACATTCCTTGAACTGCCAAGAAAACAAGGAGATTTGTCTTGGATAAGGTGAAACCCAAGTTTCTCCTTAGAGGCAAGGCAAGGATTTTGAAGCTCTTGTCTCACATACTTGAGCTATGCTGCCAGAAAGGACCAGTCCTTAGAGAAGGACATCATGCTTCTAAGGATTGAGAGAAAGCACAAGAGAGGAAGATCCTGGATGAGATGGACTGATAGAGTAACTTGGATAATGGGATTAGGGGTGTCAGAGACAGTGAGACTGGCTCAGGATAGCACAGGTTTCAGAGCTGTTGTGCATAGTGTCACTATAAACCACAAGTGACTCAACGACACTTAGCAACAATGAAATAATACTGTAGTTTTCGAAAAATTTTCCACTATGCTTGTGCAATTATTTATTAATTTTTATTATTATTATTGATTTTAAATATTTTTATTTTAATACATATGTTGTATGTCTCAGTTCAAAAACAATAGACCTAACTAATCATAATAAGTTATTAAAAGATCTGATAGTCTCAAACAAAAAAATCTGATAATATCTATAATTTTATCAATAGGTTTAACTCATTTATTCTTATTGCTGATATATTTGAAATTTCTTATCCCATCTTTGTGTGTGTGCACATGTGTGTTTCTGTTTAGCAGTTTTTATTTTATTCATCCTTCCCTATCCTGTATTTTTTCCTTCCCCTCCAGGATTGATAGTTTTTGAAAATTATATTTTATCTCTCTGTTTATTTTGAAACTATATATTAAATTTTTTTGAAACTATAGTTTAATTTTTTTTTAGTGTGTATCAATTGTAGCTAAAGGTGGGTGACTTTTAATCCATGGCCCTCAGGCCTATTTTTCATTGTTTTTGCTCAAACATTCTTCTAGGTCGTATAGCCCTGGTCAATACACTTGCCGTACAGCGGTAACTTGTGGTGGCTGTGAGGCTGAACACTGTTGACACTAACATGTCAAATGCATTAATGGCTGGTTACCCATGGTGGACAGTGGTGGGTGGAGCTCCTCGATTAAAACAAGCTTGGTGGCAGGAGTGACATCCACTTCCATAATAGCTTGCCTCCGGAAACCCTATGAACCTGGAGAGAGGATGAAAGTCACAAAAGTGTTGAGGACTTTCCTTCATAGGGTCATTATGGGTCACCTACAACTTGTTGGCACTCAACAACAACAACAATATATCCATTTTATAAGGATGCTACCATGAATTGTCTAATGGATCCAGTGTCATTTAATCTTACATTCTCCTCTCATAAACAGAGTTAGCCTGTAGATAATGGTCCTGAAGCATACCACTTCTCTTCTACCTTTACCTCCTAGTCTACTGTTTTGTGGAGAGCATCTCCAAAAAGCGACCATTTCACTTATGAGATCATCAGATGTGTTTTTTCTGGACTGACCTAGAGGTGGTGCTGCAGTTGTCCCAGGAATTGTAACTTGTGCCAGGAAAGTT
The DNA here is from genome assembly GCF_000299155.1 of Elephantulus edwardii. Classification (NCBI taxonomy): domain Eukaryota; kingdom Metazoa; phylum Chordata; class Mammalia; order Macroscelidea; family Macroscelididae; genus Elephantulus; species Elephantulus edwardii. The sequence continues at coordinate 13,273,727 of NW_006399788.1, read as the reverse complement.
CCAGGAACATGTTACTAAAATAGATCACTTAGTACATGTTCAGCGATGCATAAATTGGTAAATTTCTACAGAAGAAATGTAGTGCCAAAATGGAATAGATGTGAAAAATAAAATTTAAACAGACATTCACAAATCTTAGGTAAAAATCAAACCATTTGATTGTGGTTGGACATCTGGACTGTTTTCACATTCTTGTGATGGTGAATAACACTGCTATGAACATTGGTTTACAAGTCTCTGTTTGTGCCTCAGTTATCATTTTCTCAGAGTATATTCCAAGCAGTGGAACATATGGGTCATATGGAATTTCTATGTTCAGCTTTTTTGGGAAGTACCAAACTGCTTTCCAGAGTGGTTGTACCATTTTACAATCCCACAATGTTTAAGAGTTCCTATCTCCCTACATCCTCTCCAACATTTATTACTTGCTGTCTGTTAAACTTTGCCACTGTTACTGGAGTGAGAGGTTAACTCATTGCGGTTTTGATTTGCATCTCTCTTATGTCCAACCATAATCAAATGTATTGAGAAATTATGGTACATTCATATAATGGAATACTATGCAGCATGCAGGAGCAATGATTTTATAAATTTTTACCTAGCTTGGGAGGAACTGGAGAGCACTATGCTGAGTGAACTACTAACTCAGTCCCACAAGGACAATATTCTATAAAACTATTACTGTAGAATGAGTATGAAGATCCAAGCAGGGGGAGAGGGTGGAAGCAGAGGGATGAGGATATGCAAGGGGAGGGGAAATTAATCATGGGATTGTACAATTTGATGAGGGGGTTGAGGGAAATGGAATGAATCTGGACTGAAAACATTGTATTTGAATTTTATAAGTAAGTTAGTATAATAAAAACATTTAAAAAATAATCAAACCACAGTTTAAAGTCAGATTACATGAATTCTTAAAACTGAACTATCACCTTGGACTTGTACTATGATTATGTGGTCCTTTATTTTATGAAATGAAAAAATGAAACTCGTCTATAGTTGGTACCGTTTTCTAGAAAGCTTAGGTCTTCTGAATCTATTTGTTCAAACCAATGCCCATATCTAAAGTTGACTGCATATAAATCTATGTATTTTCTCTGTATTAGATAAGCCTGGACAAGATTTCATGAGTTCCTTCAAATAACCACCATCATTATGAAAAAGTATGTATGATAATGCTGGTAAAAAGATACATCACCATATTATTTTAGTATTTTAGAGTATAAAACTACTTTCATGTACTTTTTCCTCCAAAGCCCAATACTGCAATTAATATTTAAAGAACACTCTACAGATTAGGTAAGAGGAACTCTGAGAAATTCATTCTCAAGGATTTGTAACTAATAATTAGCGGAAACAGATGGAAAACAAAATATTCTCATTCTAGATCCTATGGCATGGTCAGTAAGCATTTGGTAGTCTCAAGAGTTATGTTATTGTTGTTTGTTGTTATGTGCCGTCGAGTCGTTTGCGACTCATAGCGACCCTATGCACAACAGCCCTAAACCCTGCTCTATCCTGTGCCAATCACACTGCCTCTGACACACCCATCCCGATTACCCCAGTCACTGAATCAATCCACCTCATAGAGGGTCTTCCCCTCCTGCACCATCCCTTCACCCTCCCAAGCATGATGTCCTTCTCCAAGGATCTGTCCCTTCTTACAACATGTCCAAGGTATGTCAGATGAAGCCCCAGAATCCTTGCCTTCAAGAAGTAGTTTGGTTTAACCCTCTCCAGGATGAATCTGTTTGTTTTCTTGGCAGTCCATGGTACATTCAATACTCTTTTCCAGCACCACAGCTCAAAGGTATCAATTCTCCTTCTATCCTCCCAAGTCCTTGTCCAACTCTCTGATGCATAACAAGTGATTGCAAAGACCACGGCCTGTATCAGGCGCACCTTAGTTTCCAGAGACACACCGGTGCTCTTGAGTGCTTTATGAGGTCCCTAACAGCAGACTTTCCCATCACAATATGCTTTTTTATTTCCTGGCTGCTGGTGCCAAGAGTGTTGACCGTGGAGCTGAGCAAACTGAAGCTGTTGAACAATCTCAGTCTCTTCGCCATCCATCCTGATGCTACCAATTGGTCCAGTGGTGAGAATCTTTGTCTTCTTGACATTGAGCCTCAGTCCACACTGAAGGCTGCACTCCTTGACCCTCTGCAGCAAGTGCATGAGGTCTTCCTCAGTTTCAGCAAGCAGGGTTGTGTCATCTGCATAATGCAGATTGTTGATAGATCTTCCACCAATCCTGACGTCACATTTCTCCTTATAGAGCCCAGCCTCCCTGATAATCTGTTCTGCATGCAGGCTGAAAAGGTATGGAGATAGGACATATCCCTGGTGTACACCCTTCCCAATTTTGAACCATGCAGTGTTACCCTACTCTGTTCTGACGACTGCCTCTCGGTCCAAGTATAGTTTTCACATTAGCACGATTAAATGTTCTGGGATTCCCGTTCTTCTCAGAGTCAGCCATAGTTTGTTATGATCCACACAGTCAAACGCCTTTGCATAGTCAATGAAACACAGACAGACATTCTTCTGGTATTCCCTGCTTATACTCTATTAAATATGACTGCCTGGATTTCCACAGGCCTCTCCAAATCTTAATTAGGCTTAAGTTATTTAGCATTCACTACTAAAGCCAACAGAGCGAAGAGATTTCTCTTGAGGAAGGTTTTTACTTACAAATCCAAGCTAGTCCAATTTTTTTTCTAAGTTCATTTTTGTTATTTGAGCCTTTCAAGGAATTCATTTTATCTAAGTGACTCACTTTACTGCCAAAAAATGTGCCTCTTGTGTATCCTTTGTAAACTTTTTAAGTCCACATGACCCGTGTCTCATTTCTGATATTAATCAACTGTCTCCTCACTCTTCTCTATCAGTCTAGCTAGAAGATTATCCATTTTATTGATCTAGAAAAAAATTTTTTTCATTGATTTATCAATTACAGAAACTAAAAATTGTTTCATCTTGCTTGGGTCCACAATTAACAACTTTGGTACCAGCAACCAGGAAATGAAAAGACATGTTGCCTTGAGAAAGTCAGGAACTGCTTGGAAGTGCGAAAGAAAAGGGTATCAGTTTAAACACAGAAGTGTGCCTATCAAAGCCATGGTCTTTTCCATTTTTTCCTATGCCACTGAAACTTATATGGTGAATAAAGATGATAGAAGAAAAATGTATGCCTTTAAGTTGTGGTTCTGGAGAAGAGTACTGAGTATCCCATGGACAGCCAAAAGAACAAACAAATATGTCTTGGAGAAAGTGCAGCCAGGGTGTTCCTTAAAGAGGGAAAGATGATGAAACTTGTGTTGTATGTGACATATTGTTAGTTGCAGGCAGTCCTTGGAAAAAGGCATTGTCCTCAGAAAAGAATAAGGTCAGCAAAGGAGGGGAAGACCCTCAAAGAGATGGATACAAAAACCTGAACAAAGGGCCCCACTATGAGTTATCATCAATTCACCAGCACCCAGACAGGGTCTATTTCTTTTTCTTCTTTTTCGTTTTTATCAATTTTAATAAACATTTACAGAGATTTTGGATTTCCATTCATTTATTGCTGCACTTTTCTCCCTGTCCACCCCTCTGTATTTCAACAACAACAGTGCTGCATCTATTTCAAGCAATTTCTGCTCTTTATTATTTCCCATATTATGCTTGTTTGTGTTTTATTTAGTCTCTTTTTTCCCAATTTCTTTGGTGAAATGTAAACATTTAACGCCGTAGATTTCACTCTACAAACTGCTTTGCCTTCATTCCACAAATTCTCATATTTTTTTGTTATTGTTGTTGTTAAGTGCCATCAAGTTGACTACACGTCATAGCAACCCTGTGAACAATGGATCTGAACCCTGCCCTATCCTGTACTATCCTGACTATCTCTGACCCTCTCAAGCCCACTTTTATTTTTGTCAATACATCTCATAGAGTGTCTTCCTCTCTTTCACTGAGCCTCCACCTTTCCAAGCATGATGTCCTTTTCCAAGGACTGGACTTTCCAAGCAATATGCCCAGAATTTGTAAGACGAAGTTTCACTATCCTTGCCTGCAAGGAGCATCCTGGCTGCACCTTTCCCATGACATATTTGTTATCTCAAATGCTTTCCAATTTCTTCTTTGATCCATTAATTATTTAGTTTGTAAATATTCCTTTCTTTTCAATTTTTTTTAAACAAGATTGGTCCATACATTTTGGATTGAAAATTTGTTTCCTAAATTGTTGTTGTTGTTATGTGCCATCGAGTCATTTGCGACTCATAGCAACCCTATGTACAAGAGCTCTAAATCCTGTTTTATCCTGTGCCAACCTACCCATCTCAAATGCACTTATTCCCACTGCTCCAGTCACAGAATCAATCCATCTCATCGAAGGTCTTCCTCTCCTTAGTTTCCTAAGTATTTGGTAGAATTCACCAGTTAAGTCTTCCTGAAGTTTTCATTGTTTTATATTTAATACTTTACATTGTTTAAAAAATAGCAATGATTTTTAAAGTACAAATTCAATTTCTTTAATAAATATAAGACTACTAAGGTTACCTATTCCTTTTTTAGCACATTTTGGCTTTTGTCTCTTTTGAGAAATTTGTCCATTTTATCTAGGTTATTTAAAGTATTGACATATCTTCCTATATACATCTTTTTACATCTGTGTCTGTGACTATGCAAAGACATATCTATAAAAAATAATTGAAAAGATGAGGAGGTGTGTGTGTGTGTAATTGTTCTTTGCTATCCAGTCAGAACTCATAGCTGACCCTCCAGCATGTTGGGGTTTCTAATTATTTTATTTTTTATTTTATTCTAATTTATTTACAAAGTTTGAATACATTGGTTTTTCACAAAAGTTCCTTCCCAATTCCTTCACCCCACCCACCCATCGAATTTTGCAACCCTATGTCCAGCATGTTTTTAGAGGCTGTAAATCATATGAGACAAGTGTGCCCATCTTTCTCATGTGGAGCAGCTGGTGAACTTGAACCCTACACTTTTGGGTGAGCAGCACAACTCCTTCTCTAACTAGGTCACCAAATCTCCCTAAAGCTGGATATATCTATATTATTAACATTATCCCCCCCCATTTATCTATATATGTATAGAGACTTATTGTGTACCAATCCATAGCTGACCCTCTGGCGGGTTTTCAGAGTCAGTTAATTGCACAGGAGGAGATTGCTGTTCTTTCTCTCACAGAGCAGCTGGTGGCCTTGAACCATGTGCCTGCAGGATTGCAGCACAGCTTGTTAGTTTCTGCCTTCCTAAACTACAAAAACAAGAACATATTAAATCCAACATAAGCAGAACTGAAATAATATCATTTAGAGCAGAGATTAATGATGTTTTTTAAAGGAAAACAATAGAGAAAAAAGAAATGAAATCAAGTGCTAATTCTTTGCAAAATCAATAAACCAAAGGAAAAATTAAAGAAGAAATAAACTTTTTAAAATTTATTATTAATTTTGGTAAAAATTTACAGAGACTTTGGATTTTCATTCATTCGTTGTTGTACTTTTCTCCCCTTCCAACCCTCCACCCAGTACACTACCCTCTTGTAAAAGTAAAATAAAAATTCTTTCATTGTTTTACAAACCCTCCCGCAGGTTCACTCAGCATAATGTCCTCCAGGGTCACCCATTTTGAATAATATTGCATGAATACCTTGTTTTTCAATGCAGCGTAGTATTCCATTGTGTGAATATACCACAGCTTCTCTATCCATGCATTTGTTGATGGACACTTAGGTTATTTCCAGCTCCTTGCTATTGCGAACAAAGCTGCGATAAACATGGGTGTGCATATATCTGCTTGAATGTCAGTTATGGTCTCTTTGAGGTACATTCCCTGTAGGGAAATTGCTGGGTCAAATGCTATGTCTATTTGCAACTTTTTGAGAAAGCGCCATAGCGCCTTCCACAGTGGTTGCACCATTTTACACTCCCACCAACAGTGAATAAGGGTTCCAGTTTCTCCACAACCTCGCCAGCATTTGTTGCCTGAGACATAAACTTTTGTAAAATGGTACAACCATTCAGGAAGGCAGTTTGGTGTTTCCTCAAAAAGCTGAACAGAGAAATTTCGTATGACTCAGCTATTCCACTGCTTGGAATATACCCTGAGAAAATGAGAAGTGAGGAACAAACAGAGACTTGTACACCAATGTTTGCAACAGCAATATTCACCATCATAAGAACAGGGAAAGAGCCCAGATACCCAAACACAATCAAATGGATTGAGAAATTGTGGTATATACAGACAATGGAATACTACGCAGCATACAGGAGCAATGATTTTGTAAATTATTACCTAGCTTCGGAAGGACTGGAGAGCATTGTGCTGAGTGAACTAATTCATTCAGTCCCATAAAGACAAATATTGTATAAAACCATTACTGTAGAATGAGTATGAGGGTCGTGGGTACAGGGGAGAACAGGGATGAGGATGTGCAGGGTGGGGGCGGATTAATCATGGGGTTGTACAATTTGTTGGTTTGTGGTTGAGGGAAATTGGAATAATTTTGTCTGGAAAACAAAGGATTCGAATTTTGTAAATAAACTAGTATAATAAAAAAAGGAAGGAATACATAAGCTATTAATATTAGAAATTAAAGAGGAGCCATCACAATGGATCACACAAGAAATACTAAAATGATCCAGATGCCTTTCAGTTGGTTGACTGGATAAACTATAGTACGTTCACATGACAGAATATTATTCAGTGATAAAATAAAATGACCTGTCAAGCCATGGTAAGACATAGAAGAATTTTAAATACATATTACCTAGTGAAACAATTAGTCCTAAAGGGCTACCTACTATCTGTAGAACAATCTGTAGAACATTCTGGAGAAAGCCAAGTTATATAGTCATTAAAAAGATGTGATTGCTAGGAGCCTGTGGAAAGGAAAAGGGGATTAACCATGTGGAATACAGGAGCTTTGGGGAAAAGTAAAAGAAACTATTTTATCTGATACTATGGGGAAAATCTGCAGTCAAGGACTTCTCCAAATGATTTGGTTCCTCTCTAAATTAGGAGCAATGATTTTAGTTTGAAGACTAAAGTGTGTCTAATTAAGGCCCCAGTCTTTTCAACCACTTGCTATGCATCTGAAAGCGAAGAGTAAAGATGAAAGACGAATTGATGCCTTTGAGTTGTGGTGTTGGAGAAGAGTACTGAATATCTCATGGACTGCCAAAAGAACAAACAGATAAGTCTTGGAGAGAAGGAAGCCAGAGTGTTCCTTGGAGACAAAGATGACAAAGCTTGGCCTCACATACTTTGGGCATGCTTTTAGGAGAAGCTATGCAGAGGGTCAAGGACTGCAGCCTTCAGTATGGATTGAGGCTCAATGTCAAGAAGACAAAGATTCTCACGACTGGACCAATTGGTAGCATCAGGATGGATGGTGAAGAGACTGAGATTGTTCACAACTTTAGTCTGCTTGGCTCCACAATCAGCACTCTTGGCACCAGCAGCCAGGAAATTTAAAGACGTATTGCAATGGGAAAGTCTGCTGTTAGGGACCTCTCCAAAGTACTGAAGAGCAATGGTGTCACTCTGGAGCGTAAGGTGCATCTGATACAGGCTATGGTCTTTGCAATCACTTGTTATGCATCAGAGAATTGGATAATGACTAGGGAAGATAGAAGGAAAATTGATGCCTTTGAGCTATGGTGTTGGAAAAGAGTATTGAATATATCATGGACTGCTAAGAAAAGGAACCAGTTAATCCTAGAGAGGGTTAAACTAGGATGCTCTTTAGAGGCAAGGATTCTGAAGCTTCATCTGACATACTTTGGACATGTTGCAAGAAGGGACCAGTCCTTGGAGAAGGACGTCACACTTGTGAGGGTGGACAGACAGTACAGGAGAGGAAGACCCTCTATGAGGTGGATTGATTCAGTGACTGGGGTAATTGGGATGGGAGTGTCAGAGGCAGTGAGATTGGCACAGGATAGAGCAGGGTTTAGGGCTGTTGTACATAGGGTCACTATGAGTCACAAGTGACTCAACGGCACATAACAACAACAACAACATTCCTTGGAGAGGTACACCATGTATGGAAAGACGAAGAGTCAACAAAAGAGAAGTAGATCCTCAACGAGATGGACTGAGACAGAGACTGCTACAATGGGTATGAGTATGTCAGAGACTGACGATGGCACAGGATAGGACAGGGCTCATATCTTCTGTTGTTCACAGGGTCACTATGAGTAAGTAGTACTTGTCTTTTGGCACCTAATAACAACAGCATAACAGCATGTGACATTATTCATTCATCATACACCCATAGAACTCCAAGACACAGAGAGAATCCCAATAGGTTCTTTGAAACTATGTCTTCAGTTCACAATATCTCAATAATAGTTCATTAGGAGAGCTCTGGTAGCCTAGTGGTAAGAACCTGTGCTGCAGTCATGAAGCCATATGGTTCAAATTCCCCAGCTCCTCCACGGGAGAAGGATGGGCAATCTCCTTCCGCGCCATTACTGCCTCTGAAAACCCACTGGAGGGTCAGTTATGGATCGGTTCCAACTCGATGGTATACAACAAGAGGAACAATGGTTCATTAAGAGAAACCAATGCAAACTGTGAATAAATGGGAAAAGTGTGCACTGAGAGGATGCAGTGTGTACGTGCTGCTCTACAAGGAGGAAGACAAAGGAGTTGTTTCAAGGAACCTCATTACACAATGACACATACACTCACAACCTGGGGAAGGTGGGCGAGCAGAAGAGGTGAGGATACGTCCACTTATGTCTTCCCCACCTCACTGCTTTGATATGCTTTTGTCTCCATTTGCCAACCAGCCTTGTGTCAGCTTCTTACAGAGCATGACCTCCTTCCCCGAGGTCCTGGGAGGGGACTACCACTCTCAGAGTGCCCCTCAGGACAAGACCTAAGGGCATGAACATGTAGAACAGCTTCAGGCATATGAGGATATACCTTGTGGAGCTCATCTTTCTTGAAGCAGGATTATATGACAGAAGGAAGGACTTAAGGTGGTTCAGGTCTCAGGAACGGTGTCTGCTGCCAGTGTCAAGTCAAGCTTGGGTCTCCACTGCTTAGAGCAGCCAGGGCGAAGATGAAGGGGAAAGACGGCTCCTCTTGGAAGGGACAGCACTGCCTGTGTGCTAAGGCGGACAATGAAAAGAAAAGGGAAGTCATCAGCTGTCAGGGCAGAGATTGTTGCTTGGAATGTGTGAACATGGCCCTTTTCCAGAATTAGAGCGCTCTGTGCGACTGTGTTGCTCTAAATAGATCCTGTTGATGCTGTCAGCTTTTTTCAGACCTCATCCTTAGCATCCTTTTAACCCTTGGTGAGCCCCAGTGTGGTGAGGAGGAGAGAGACCTGGAGTCGGGCCCCTCCTTGCCAGTGAGCATCGTCAGGATGGCCCTCACTTGCCTGCATGTCTGCTCCTTTCTGCTTAGTACACTTGCAATGCTGGCCACGACTTCCAAGAAGAGAGAGGCAGGGCCTGGCTCACCAAACAAGAAATGATTTCAAAGAAAACCTGTAACCATGGGAACCAGTTGTCAAACGCTTTTCTGTGCGGGAGGTGTCAAGATTGGGGTCGCAGGTTTTTCCTAAGCACGGCTTGCTTTTTTCTTCAATTTGTGACAAGAACAATAAATGATTGAAGGTAGGGGTGAGGAGGAAAGGCCTTGTCTGTCAGAAATTCATCCTGAGAATGTGCCAGTGGCTTAAGGCATGGCCTTTTCTAATGGAGCCTTCAAACTGCACTGCTAGGGGCAAGGTGGGGAGCTCTCTGGAGAGGGGATGAAGAGGCAGTGAGGAACCTTAGATGAATGAGACTGTGCCATCTCTGATCACACTCAGTGATTTGCCCCAGGGTAACCCCAATTGTGGGTGTTAAGAATTCGCATGCAGCCTATAGACTCCTTGGAGAGTTGGGGATGTGGAACTAATACACATAAAAATGGGGGAAATAATACAGCCAGTGTGTGATACTGACTTGTGCAACAATTGTGAAGATGCCTCTGTGAAGGGGTGCAATATTGCTGGAAATTAATGTAGACGTTGAGATTTGGCTATGCATGACCCACATCCTTGCAGGGCGCTGGTTCCCTCTGCTCTGAACCAGGACTAGTGTGGCAGGCCTAGAGACACGGTTCCTCCCTCAGGAAGACGGTTAGCCAGGTGCCCATTGGCCCAAGCTGTTAACTCCTCTGGGTACATCTCAGCTTTAAAGTCAAGGCCCAATTCTTCTGGGACTGAGCAAAGTGGTGACACGGATCTGGCCTTTTCCTACCAACACTCATCTCACTGAGATCCAGAGCTCCCCACTGGGTTACAGAGACCTGGTAATAATCTGTAGGGCATTCTCACTGCTGTCCCAGCCCCACCATGTTTCCTGGATTTTTCCTTCACAAATGTTATTCCCTAACAAATTCCTTGGGATACCATTTCTTTCTCACTCTAAACTCAGCTCAGTGTCAATGTCTCAGTTGATCCCACTAGCAGAGGAATGTTATCACTGGTCACATGATGACTGTTGGAATCCAAAGCAAATCATAGCTTCATCAACAAAAATATCTATGAGAAAGTTATTAGCATAGATGTTAAACTTTTAGGCTCAACTACTGAGAGCATGGGGCAGGGGAAAATGCTGTGTTTCTGTGCTAGCAATGAGTGTAGGTGGCAGGAAGATCTAGATGTTAGTTTACTGTCAGTGGAGGCAACATCTAACATTCAGTATGGAAGCACCTTCTGAGTGCCTGTGCCCAGCACCAGAAGCCGCGTAGGCCCATCTTACGGCAGCATGGTCTACATTTCTGGCCTTTCAGGCCCAGAGTCCTGTTCTCTAGCCTTCCTTGAGTCGATGAGCTACCAAAATATTCCTTAGCCAATCCTCTTTCTTCTAAAATTATCCAGAGATGATTTCTGTTTCTTAAAACTAAAAACCTGTTATACTGGAGAACAAAGGAGATCAAGAACTATAGAAAGAGGGTTTTTTTGTTTTTTTTTTTTGGTGACATAGTGAGAGACTATGAGTCTGAACAGCCTTTAGATTTTTACTGTCTGAACAGCAAATATGTACTCCGCTTTGCCCTGTGCCATCTTCAATATCTCCATTATACTTGAGCCCATTGTTAGAGTCACTGTGTCGATCCATCTTGTAAAGGGTCTTCTGCTTTTTCACTGACCCTCCAATTTACCAAACATGATGTCTTCTTCCAAAGACTGGAACAACATGAGCAAAATAATATCAGAGGTTAGTCTAAATTGCAGAGAGTGGTAATAATAATATAAAAAAAAAAACAACAACAACCTTTCAAACTCAATCACTGCCTGGGCTTTTTGAGAAAGGGTGCAGGTGAATTGCACACTTTCCCTTCCTTCCCAGCATTCCCAGCTTGCTGAGCTAGAAGCCACATCTACTTTACCATCTGACTACTGAGCACCTGACTGTTTTACATAGAGCCTGTCATCCTGCTCATAGGAACCCAGCAAGACAGAGTAGAACTGCATACGAACTGTTCAGTAGGGTCTCTGTGGTGGGAGGTGGAGGGGCTGTAAACCTTTATGGGAACAGGCTATCATGGCTTTCTCCCAGTCAACAGTCATGGTCTCCAAGCCCCCAAACTTTCAGTTAATAACTTAATCAAGTTAAGAATCTTAAACACTGGTCCACCAGGGCTCCTTTAGGTCCCCAAGGGCACAGGAAAGAGTAAAGGTGGAAAAGGAAAGGAATGTATATCTATCTAGGTAGGTTAGGATTTTTATTTGAGGCAAGAGTTCCAGATTTTGATCCTGGGCTATTTGGGGTGGGGTGGGGGCAGGTGTTAATCAATTAAACCACTAGGCAAGATGAGGTCAGAAACTCCAAGTTGTAAGTTAATTCCTCCTCCATATCTTAATGGTATTCTGTCCATGTATGGTTACATTGTTATATCAGAAAAAGTCAGAATGTGTAAGAGGGAACTGGGGAAGTCCAGTTTATTAAATCTTTGTGATAATCTCTGTTGGGCTTGAGCTAAGACAAGGGCTTGATTCCTGGGTAGATTAAATACTAGGCAGCATTTCATAAAGACAAGCCCAGAGAGTGGAGATTAACTGGAGTTGGCGTTGTAAGTATCTGGAAGCCAAGAAACTAAGAAGCCAAATCCACTGCCGTTGGGTTGATTCTGACTCCTAGCAAATTTCCATTCAATTCCTGAGACCATAAACCTTTGAGTAGAATCTGCTCATCTTTCTCCTGCAGAGCAGCCAGTGGATTCTAACCACGGACCCCACTGAAACTAGTAGAAGACAAGGAAGAATATTCCCATAGATCCTTTGGAGAAAGGATTGCTCTGCTCAGGACCTGATTTCACTCCTCTGATGGCCTAGTGGTAAGAATCTGTGCTGCAATCCCCAAGGCACGCAGTTCAAAACAACCAGCTGCTTCCTAGAAGAAGCCTGGGCAGTCTCCTCCTGTGCTATTTACTGCATCAGAAAACCCAGTGGAGGGTCAGCTAAGAGTGGGTGCTGGCTCAACAGCACACAACAACAACAACAACAAGACCTCTGAATGAGCTCTGGTGGCTCAGCGGTAAGGAAAGGTGCTACTGATGCAAAAGTACACCGTTAAAATCCTCCAGCTGCTCAGTGGAGAAATATGGGCAATCTCCTCTGAAACAAGCCTCTGAAACTTGCTGGAGGGTCGGCTGCCAGTTCTGACTCGATGATACACAACAACCACTCCAGTGGAGGGACCTCTGGTGACATATTTCTTGCAAAGTTACTCTGCTAATCCAAAGGCATTGCCTCTCTGGTGGTTTGAATCCTCTAGCGGCTCCTAGGGAGAAAGTGGACGATCACCCACTATGAGCCATCGAGCCTCAGAAACCAGACGGAGGATCAGCTGCAAGTTGGTTCTGACTCAGCTGCAATGAGTGGAGTTCAGCTGCATGGAGCCTCCAGAACTTTGACTCGATAAACTTCTGTTGTTTTAAGCCACTCAGTTTGTGGTACTTTATCATGGCAGTATCAGGAAAAGAATGTTATTTTTATGTGCCATCAAGTCAACTACAATTCATAACAACCCTATGAACAATGGCTCTGAATCCTGCCCTGTTCTGAGCCAAGAGAACAAACAGGCCTGTCCCGGAGAGGGTAAAAACCAGGTTGCTCTTTGGAGGCAAGGATTGTGAAGCTCTGTCTCACATGTTTTGGGCATGTGGCCAGGAGGGACCAGTCCTTGGACAAGGGCACGCACCATGCTTGGAAGAGTAGAAGGTTAGCACAGGAGAGGGAGCCTCTGGATAAGATGGATTGACTCAGTGACTGTGGCAATGGGGGTAACTGTGTCAGAGACAGTGAGATTGGCTCAAGGGAAGAACACACCTTCCCATTTCCCATTGTGCCCCTTGACACCTCACTCTGCTCTGTCCATAGCCACACCAGGGAGCTCAGCTGCCTCCATAAAGTGCCAGAAATTTCAAGGTCAACTCATTACTTAGGTACAGTGCCTAGGGTCCACATAAATGTTTTACGTTTATCTTTTTTTTTTAATTAGAAGAAAACAATCAATATAGTAGTAATGAATATATAGTGATAAATCCAGATATTATATGCCATCAAGTTGACTCCAGTGTACAGTGACCCTATGTACAACAGCTCTGAACCCTGCTCTTTTCTGAGCCAATTTCATCATCTCTGACACACCTACTCCCATTACCCTAGTCACTGAGTCAAGCCATCTCATCCATGGTCCTCCTTTCTTGAGCTGTCCCTCTACCCTTCCAAGCATGATGACCCTCTCCAAGGACTGGTTCCTCCTGGCAACACGCCTAAAGTATGTTAGATGGAGCTTCACAATCCTTACTTCCAAGGAGCATCCTGGTTTCACACTCTCTAGGACAGATCACTGTATTCTCTTAGCACTCCATGATATCTTCAATACTCACATCACAACACAAAGGCATCAATTCTTCTATCATCCTTAGTCATTTTTCAGCTCTCTGATGCATAGCAAGTAATTGCAAAGACCATGGCTTGCATGAAACACACCTTAGCCTCTAGACTGACAACACAGCTCTTCAGTTCTCTGGAGAGACCACTGACGGTAGATTTTCCCAAAGCAGTTAATCTTTTGATTTACTGACTGCTGATACCAAAAATGTTGATTGTGGAGCCAAGCAAACTGAAGGTGTCAACAATCTCAGTCTCTTCTCTGTCTATCATGGTGCTGCCATCTAGCCCAGTGATAAGAATCTTTGTTTTCTTGATGTTGAGCTTCAATCCATATTGAATGCTGCAGTCCTTGACCGTCTGCAGCAAATGCTTCAGTTCCTCCTCCGTTTCAGCAAGCAAGCTTGCGTCATCCGCATGACACAGATTGTTGATGAGTCTTCCTCCAATCCTGATGCCACATTCCTCCTCACAAAGCCCAGCCTCCCAGATGATCTGTTCTGCATATAGATTAAAAAGGCATGGAGATAGGATGCATCCCTGACACACACTTTTCCTGATTTTGAACCATGTGTTTCCCTGCACTGTTCTGATGACAGCCCTCTGGTCCAAGTAGAGGTTTTGCATAGGCACAATCACGTGTTCTGGGATTTCCATTCGTCTCAGAGTCAGCCAGTTTGTTGTGATACACACAGTTAAATGCCCTTTTCATAGTCAATGAAACACAGGTAGCTATTCCTCTGGTACTCTCTGCTTTCAAAAATCCAGCTTAGATCCAACTTTATACCAAGGAACTCCCGTATAGTGTGTAACATGTAACCAAAAGGCCAGCAGTTCAAATAAATCTACCACTTGCTCTGGAGAATGAAGGTGGACAGCCTCCTTCCACAGAGACTTACAGCCTTGAAAACCTTATGGAGAGCTGCCATGAGTTGGAATTTACTGGTAGGTTTTGGGGGAATTTTTTTGCTTCTAGCTACACAATTGTAAGTATAATACTTATTTTCTTTTGGAAGAAGGGGCCCAAAAAACTCACCATAAAGCCCCTGGGCTGTGCTCCAGTGCCAGGTGAGACTGTAGTTTTAAAGCCTCAATTCAGCAAGACGGTCTAAATCTTAAGTTAAAGTTTTGCTATAAACTATCCCACACCTGAGTCTATTTCTGCCTTCTCCACAGCCAGTCTCCTGCTCCATTCAGCCTTTAACTCTGATGCGCTCTCTGCTTTGGGCCTTAATTTTAGTGTTCTGATTTGTCCCTTTGTCCTGGCCCACTGTTCTCAGTCTCTGACTTTTCAGTGTCTTGACTTCCTGTACACAGAACACTGAATGACTTTCTCCATGAAGTTCAGCCCTCCTTGAGTGTGGCCCTTGGAATGTCCAATATGAACACTGGTCCCTTTCAGTAGTTCTCCCAAGAGATCAAGATTGTTAACAGCTTTCGTTTACTTGGCTCCACAATCAACACTCTTGGTGCCAGCAGCCAGGAAACAAAAAGACGAATTACTTTGGGAAAGTCTGCTGTTAAGAGACCTCTCCAAGGTACTGAAGAGCAACAATGTCAGTCTGGAGAGTAAGGTGTGCCTGATCCAGGTCATGATCTTTGCGATTACTTGCTATGCATCAGAAAGCTGGACTAGGGATGATAGAAGGAGAATTGATGCCTTTGATCTGGAGAAGAGTGTTGAATATACCATGGACTGCTAGGAGAACAAACAAGTTCATCCTAGAGAGGATGAAGCCAGGATGCCCCTTGGAAGCAAGGACTCTGAAGCTTTGTCTGACATACTTTGGACATGTTGCAAGATGGAACCAGTCCTTGGAGAGGGACATCATTCTTGAGAAGGTGGAGGAACAACACAAGAGAGGAAGACCCTCGATAAAATTGATTGATTCAGTGACTGGGGTAATGAGGGTAGGTGTATCAGAGACAATAAGCTTGGTACAGGACAGAGCAGGTTTTAGGACTGTTGTACACAGAGTTGTTATGAGTTACAGGTGACTCAGTGGCACATAACCACAACAATAACTTTGGGCATGTTATTAGGAGGGACTAAACTTTGGAAAAGGATATTATGCTTGGAAAGGTAAGGATCAGCAAAGGAGTGGAAGATCTTCAATGAGGTGGATTGTCACGATGACTGTAACGGTGGACTTGAGTGTGTCAGAGATGATGAGGATGGCACACGATAGGGCAGAGTTCAGATCACTGTAAACTGTAGTCCACTTGATGGCACCTAACAACACAACAACAGCTGCAAGTGGTAGGTATTACGGGACCTAGGGAATTGCGCCACTAACTTTGCTTGTTCAAATCTACCAGAGGTTCCTTGGAGGAGATGTGCAACCTCCTCCTGTACAATTAATAGCCTCTAAAAACCCATTGTGAGTCAGCTGGGACTCCGCTTCAACTTGCCGGCAACAAGTGGAGTTTGTTTACAAAATCAATCTCTCTCTCCCCCTCATATCTATTAATCTATCTATATCTATCATCTATCATCTATCTATCTATCTATCTATCTATCTATCTATCTATCTATCATCTATCTATCTATCTATCTATCTCAGCATCACCTCCTTCTCTTAACTAGTCCATAGTTCTCTTGGGACTGTGCCCACTGTCTTGGGCTACTGTCTTGAGCTAACATCAAAGAATGACATCAAAGAAAGTGACAAAGTCAGCAAAACCTGTCCTGATTCCTCTGTGACTCCCAGATGCCCAGGGAGACGCAATTGGCCATCTCCTGAAATCTCAATCTAATTGCTTTTGTCAGGAACCTAAACATTTTTATAAGCAGAGCAAAAGAGCAATATTCTAATTCTGGAATTTCAGGCACTACAGCAGCTGGTGAGAGAAGACATTTGGGAGCAGAAATTGAAACTCAAATCACACCTCATAAGAGGCTGTCTGCACTGCCTTCTCCTCAGCCAGCCCCATCCCAACAATAACACCCCTTCAGAAGCCAGAAGGAATTTTTCAATGCAGTCTTTTCTTTTTCTTAAAAATAATGAATCTGCAAGTGTTGAGTTGAAGGCCTTATAACAGATTGAGTGAAAATACAAAGGAAAGTGGAACAGTGAAATTGTTCACAATTATAATCAGAAACTAATGATTAGAAGGTAGACTGTAAGAAGCATGAATGTAGGAAAAGTGAACATTGTTAGGAAAGACATGGAATATATAAATATTGACATATTAGGTATTGATGAAATGAGATGGGTTGGCATGGGACATTTTGAATTGGATGATCATCTGATCTACCTCACTGGAGATGAAAAGATCAAGAAAAAGTGGGGTTGCTTTCAAGGGATCTCTGGTGGCCTACTGGCAAAAAGCTGCACTGCAATCCCAGAGATATGTGGTTCAAATCCACCAGATGCTCTGCTGGAGAAGGAGGAGCATTCTTCTTCTGTACCAGTCAGATCTGATTTGACAGTACACACAAAAAGAATAAAATAAAAATAAATAATAAGTGGGGTTTCTTTCATAGTTAAAAAGGCCATTTCTAGATCTATATTGAAACACAATGTTGTGAGTGACAGGAAGAAACCCATGTGCATATAAGGAAGACCTTGTAATATCACTATCATTCGTATTTATGCCCCAACAACCAGAGCCAAAAAGGAGGAAATAGATGATTTTTACCAACTTTTGCAGTTAGAAATCAATCGAACATGCAATCAAGATGCATTAATAATATGCAAAATTTGGGAACCAGGAAGAAGGATAAGTACTCAGAAAGCATGGATATGGTGACAGAAATGAGACGGGGCATGGAATTATAGAATTCTGCACGAAGATTTATTCATAGCAATTACCTTTCATTAGAAACATAAACACAGGCTATACACATGGATTTCACCTGACGATATGCACAGGAATAAATTAATTATATCTGTGGAAGAAATCATAAAAGAAGTTCGATATCAGCACTGAAAACTAGGCCAGGTGTTAATTGTGGAACAGACTATCAACTACTCATACACAAAATAAAAACAAAGCTAAAGAAAATAAAATCAAATCTGCAAGAAACAAAGTTTGACCTTAAGTCTAGTCCACTAGAATTTAAAGACCATCTCAGGAAGAGGTGTGAGGCCATGAGCACTAATGAATAAAGACCAGATGAGCTATGGGAGAATATCAAGAATATCATCCATGAATAATGCAAAAGGTCATTACAAAGAGAAAGAGGAGGAGGAGGAGGAGGAGAAGAAACCAAAATAGATGTCAGAAGAGACTCTGAATATTGCACTTGAGACCTGAGAAGCCTAAGCAAAGGGAAGAAATCAAGAAGTTAAGGAGCTGAATAGAAGATTTCAAAGGGCAGTTTGGGAAGACAAAGCAAAGTATTATAATGAAACGTGCAAAGAACTGAAGTCGGAAAATCATAAAGGCCAAACTCGCCTGACATTTCTTAAGCTGAAGGAACTAAAAAGCCAGTTTGAGCCTCAAGCTGCAATACTTACTGATGCTAGGATCCAAGAAGTATTAAAAGCAGAAGGAATGAATATACAGAGTCACTGTACCAAAAAGAATTGGGTGACACAGAAGTATTTCAAGAAACAACATATAATCAAGAGGCAAGGGTGATGAAGGAATAAATTTAGGTTGTTCTGAAGGACTTGGCAAAAAAATAAGGTCCCAGGAATTGATGGAATACCAAATGACATATTTCAACAAACAGATGCTTCCATGGACATGCTCACCAGATTGTGCCAAGAAATCTGGAGGACAACTACTTGGCCAACTGAAGAGATCTATATTTATTCCCATTTCAAAAAAAGATGATCCAACAGAGTATGGATATTATACAATATCAGTCATAGCACACATAAGCAAAATCCTGCTGAAGATTATCCAGAAATGACTGGACCAGTACACTGACAGAGAACTACTGGAAATATAAACTGGCTTTAGAAGAGGCAATAGCATTAGAGACATTATGGCCAATGTCAGATGGATCCTGGCAGAAAGTAAACAGTACCAGAGGAATGTCTAACTTTGTCATTGACTATATAAAGGCATTTGACTGTGTGGACCACAGCAAATTGAGGTTAACCTTGATGAAAATGGGAATCCCAGAACACTTGATTGTGTTTATGTGAAACCTATACTTCAACCAGGAAGCAGGTCTCAGAACAGAGCAGGGAAACACTACATGGACCAAAATCAGGAAGAGAGTGTGTCAGGGATGCTTCCAATCTCCATACCTTTTCAATGTATATGCAGAAAATGATCATCAGAGAGAATGGACTCTATGAGGAGGAGTGTAATATCGGGATTGGAGGAACACTCATCAACAATCTGTATTATGCAGATGACACAACCTTGCTTGCTGAAACTGAGGAGGACATGAAGTGCTTGCTGCAGAAGGTAAAGGACTGTAGTCTTCAATATGGATTGAAGCTCAACATCAAGAAGACAAAGATTCTCACCACTGGGCCAATTGGCAGCACCATGTTGGAGGAGGGTTATTGCAGTTGTTAACAGTTACAGCTTACTTGGCTCCACAATTAACACTCTTAGCACCAGCAATCAGGAAATCAAAAGATGAACTGCATTGGGTAAATCTGCTGCCAGGAATCTGGCTAGTATACTGAGAAGCAATGATGTCAATTTAGAGACTGAGGTGTGCCTGATCCAGGCCATGGTCTTTCCAATTACCTTCTATGTATCAGAGAACTGGACAATGACTAACTATATCAGAAGAATTGATGCCTTTGAGTTTCGGTGCTGGAGAAGAGTCCTGCACATACCATGGACCGCCAAGAAAACAAATAGGTCTGTCTTGAAGAGGGTGAAACCAAGTTTCTTTTTGAAGCCTAGGTTTTTGCCTCACATACTTTGGGCATGTGGCCTGTAGGGACAGATCCTTGGAGGGCAACATAATACTGGGAGGTTGGAGGGACAGTACAGGATAGAAGGACCCTGGATGAGATGGAGTGATACAATTGCTAGGGCAATGGATATAGATCTGTGTCAGCATCAGTGAGACTGGCTTGGGACAGGGCAGGCCTCAAAGCTGCTGTACATAGGGGTTGCTATGAGTTGCAGGTGACTTGACAGCACATAACAACAACATCGTTATTGTTGTTGTTAGTTGTCATCCATTGAGTCAGTGACAACTCACAGTGACTCCATGTGACAGAATAGACCTGCCCCATAGTGTTACAACAGGCTGTAATATTTTTATAGAAGATACCCTGGTCAAGTGCTCATATATTCCTTGAAAAGTTGGTGATTCAAAACTACTAGTCACTCCTCTGGCTCTCTCTCCCTATATAAATTACAGCCAAGAAAATCTTATGGACAGGAGACAAAATTATAAAAACTTCTTAGCCATAGTTACAAAGCTTGAGGAAATGATTACTGGATCATAGTTGCAGGACCATGAAGATCATTTGGTGCAACATAGTCTACAGAGACAATGTTCTACACCCTACTTTGGTAAGTATCAACAGGGGCTTGAACAACCATTACGATCCAACTATTGGTTTCTCTCTGTCTGGAACAAAGAAGGGTGGAGATTAAAAAAAAACACACACACACACACCACCACCAAAACAAAACAAAAAAACACCTAATCTAAAAATCCACACTCGGCATTAGCACTCAGGAAATCAAAAGACAACTTGCAATGGGGAAATCTGCTGTCAGGGACCTCTCCAGAGTTCTGAAAATCAACAATGTCAGTCCAGAGACTAGAGTGTGCCTGATCCAAGTCAGGGTCTTCGCAATTACTTGCTATGCTTCAGAGAGCTGGAAAATGACTAAGGATGACAAAAGAAGAATTCATGTCTTTGAATTGTAGTGCTATAGAAGAGTCTTGAACATACCATGGACCACCCAGAAAACAAACAGGTCTGTCTTGGAGAGGGTGAAACCAAGTTTTCCCTTGGAAGTAAGGATTTTAAAGCTCCATTTCACATACTTTGGTCACATGGCCAGGAAGGACGGGTTCTTGGAGAAAGACGTCATGCTCTGAAGGGTGGAGGGACAGTGCAGGAGATAAAGACCCTGGATGAGATGGATTGATACAGTATCTGAGACAATGGAGGCTGATGTGTCAGAATCAGTGAGACTGGCTCAGGACAGGGCAGGCTTCAGAGCTGCTGTACATATAGGGTTGCTATGGGTGACAGGTGACTCGTTGGCACATAACAACAACAACAATAAAAGAATCCAAAAAACTAATTAATCACTTAAACTTAAGGCTCCATGACCTGTAGGACAGAATTAGATTGTGCATGTCTACCATTGCTGAGCTTTCTGAAGGGGGCCACAATCATACAATCCCTGATCGAGTGGAAGAACAATGTGAAATAAATAAAGCTAACAATTAAAAAAAAAAAGGCATACTGGTCTAATAGAAATTTATAGAACCACCAAGACGATGGTGGCCTTTAGTTAACCTTTCAATCTGGAATTAAAATGTCTTCCATGAGTCAACTTTTAGCTAAATGATTACCATTGTTGTTAGGTGTCATTGAGTATGGTGTGACTCATAGCGACAATAGATTTGAACCCTGTCCTGTCTTGCGCCACCATCATCTCTGACATACTGAGGCCATTTGTTGCAGTCACTGTATTAATCCACCTCATTGAGGGTCCTTATCTCTTTTGCTGAGCCTCAACCTATCGAAGCATGATGTCCCTTTTCACGGAATAGCCTATCCTAGCAACATACCCAAAGTATGTGAAACAAAGCTTCGCCATCCTTGCCTCCAAGGAACACCCTGGCTGCCCCTTCTCCAAAACATATCTGTTTGTTCTTTTGGCACCCCATGGAATATCCAGTACCTTCTCCAGCACCACAACTCAAAGGCATCCAATTGTTTTTTTGTTTTCCTTATTCATTGTCCAGCTCTCACATGCACAGTATGTGATTGAAAAGACCATGACCTGAATCAAGCAAACCGAACAATAGACCAACCTATGTATAGCGAGCAATGATGTTAGGGAGACATAACTCTTTAGAACAATCAGCCATAAGGGATCAAAAGATAATTATTTGCTCAAGTATAAAACTCAGACAGCAGCAGGAGATAGGAAAGGAAAGCAAGTGAAAAGAGAATCAAAGGGAAGAAGTGTTGGTGATTGGGATCAATGTCATGAAGCAGGATGTGTATTAATTGGTGGATGGAAAACCAATTGTCTCTGTCAACTTTCACTAAAGTTACAATAATAAGTTAATCTCGTTCAATTTACAGCCCCTAAAATCTCCTGGAAGGAGGTCAGCTATGAGTCAACTCCAACTCGACAGTGTGTAACAGTAAGTCACACTACTTCTCTGTCACACGAGGTGGTAATTAGTCAGAATCTGCTCCAGTACCCAACCCCCACAAACCCTTTACAGGAGGTGGTCATTATTAGGGTGTTTTCTCACAGAGCTGATGTTGTGTTGTGTACCACTGAGTTGAAATTGAGCCACAGCAGACCTTCCAGCAGGTTTTCAGAGGTTGTAAACTGCACAGGAAGAGCCTCTGGTGGATTTGAATTGTGTGCCTTCAGGATTGCAGCACAGCTCCTTACCACTAGGCCACCAACATTTAGGTTAACAGTGAGAGCATAACCACTATACCTTTCAGGGAATCAATCCTCTCCTGTAAAAAAGTCAATTTCATCGTCACTGAGGGGATTCCAACTCCTAGAAACCCCACAGGACACAGCAGAACTGCTGCATAGGGCATCCAAGGCTGTAATCTTTATTTCCCCCTTTTATTTATTGTGTTTGAGTGAAAGTATACAAAGCATATTGGTTTTTCATTCAATCATTCATACACATTTTGTTTAATAACAAAATTATAAGACCCACAATATAATTGCACTTTCTTCACCTCTGCCCTATAATTCTCATTTTGTTTATCTTGCCTCTTCCTTCAGTATTTTATCCTTGGGCAATTGGTGCTCTTTGATCACATATAGTTTGTTATTCTAAGGAGTAAGAAGCTCCTTGGTTCCACTGGCCACCTTATACACATGTTTATTATTCTCCTGAAAGCTGAGCCAGAGAAGTGAGGCTCAAAGGGTAAGGGCTGTACTATGTTGACTCAGCTATAAATGTGAATGTATTTATACCAAGAGCAGCTTATGGCTTTGAACTACTGACCTTTTGGTTAGCAGCTAAGCCCTTGGCCACAGTTTCTTTCACTAGGGGTCCTTTTCAGCCTTCAATATGGGTTCTATCTCAACATTAAAAAAAAAAAATCCTCACCACTGGACCAGCAGGTAACATCATGATAGATGGAGAAAAGAATAAAGTTGTCAACAACTTCCTTTTACTAAGATCCACAACACCACCCTTGGTAACAACAGTTAAGAAATCAAAAGACATAATGGTTTGGGGAAATCTGTTCTTAAGGACCACCACAAAATTTTGAAGAACAAAGATGTCAGTTTAAAGACTAAGGTTTTCTGTGCATCTGAAAATTGAACAATCAATAAAGAATACCAAAGAAGAATTAATGCCTTTGAATTGTGGTATTGGCAAGGAATATTGAATATCTCACTGAATGCCCAAAGAAGAAACAAATCTGTCCTAAAGGAAGGGTAACCAGAGTGCTCCTTAGAGGCAAGGATGGTGAAACTCTGTCTCATTTACTTTGGGCATGTTGTTGGGGGAACTAACTGGTCCTTAGAGAGATAAATCATGCAAAAGAGAGGATGGCCTTCAACTAGACAAGTTAACATAGTGACTACAGTGGGCTTGAATATGACAGAGAACAGGAGGATGGTACAGGACAGGGCAAAGTTCAGATCTGTTGTTGATAGAGTCATCTAACAACAATAACAAATGACGAAGTCAATCAAACTCACAAGGGAGAAGAACTTACATTTTGCTAGGTGGGTCTACTTCCTCCACACAGTTCCCTCCCCACTATCATATCTTATGTCTTTATATTCTTTCATAGCAACTACACCCATTGACTCTCTTTATGCAACAGAACACAGGAGAAGTGTTGAGATGCAGAAGTAATTTGCCAAGATAGTAAATGGCCTTGGGGCCAGTGGACCCGTCCTGATTTGGGGGTCAGTAGAAAGAAGGTGCAGATGGGAAAGTAATGCTGGGTCCTAAAGAAGGAAATATATAGGACCAGCCAAATGGTTGGCAATAAGTGATGAGAGAATATCAAAGGTGGAGGGAGAGTGTTTCTTTCGTTCCTTCAATATGCCAAAACACTGTATTAGACAATTTACAGATACTATTTTATGGAGCTCCACAGGGGTTCAGAATCAGGGTTCAAATGTTTAAAAAGTGGTCTGGAAAAAGAAAAAGTTCATTCCCCTAAAATTTTACTAATTTGTATAGAGTCTTTAGGGCAGAGAGCAAAGGGCTGAGCATTAACAACAAAATATTGGTGGCTTGTGACTTGTGACTTGTATTAGCAAAGACTATTGTTGTTAGGTGCCATCGAGTCGAGTATGACTCACAGTGACCCCATGAACAAAAGATCTGAACCCTGCTCTATCCTGCGCCATCCTCAGACTTCCTGACACACAAGAGCCCATTGCAGCAGTCACTGTGTCAATCCACCTGGTTGAGGGTCTTCCTCTCCTTCGCTGACCCTCCATACTTCCCAGCATCATGTCCTTCTCCAGAGAACAGCGTCTCCTAGGAGCATCCCCAAAGGATGTGAGGCAAACTGGAGTTGCTTAGATTCCTCCTGTGTATGATTGGGACTCATGTGTAATTTATGCTTTTCTTACTATTTGCCTTCCTCCCCAGGTTGTGAGGTCTTTAAATTCTCAGCTCCCTGTGTAGCAGTCACTAGCATTGGTCATCTGGATGAGATGCTCCTTAATGACTGTGGGAAATCTGGATGAATGAGCGAGCCTTTAGAGGAGCCAGCTCCGCTCTAGCTGTGGTGTGAGCAGCACCAACGCCCAGCTCGCTGCTATCAGGTAGATTCTGCCTCATAGCGAGCTCACGTGTTGCAGAATAAAATTGCTCCATAGAGTTTGCTTGGTGTAGTCTTTACAGAAGCAGATAGCCAAGCTCTTTGACTATAGTGTGCCGAGGTGGGTTCAAACTCCCAACTTTCTGGTTAGTTATTGTTGTAAGGGGTGATTGAATTGAGCACAACTCACGATGTATTGATAAGTTTCAGGTTCCAGTCCTTGGGAAGTGACATCATGCTGAGAGAAGAGGAAGATCAGAGAAGAAAAGAAGATCCTCAACATGATGGATTGATACAGTGACTGTAGCAACAGGCTCGAGCGTGTCTCGGATTTTGGGGATGGCATAGGATAGGGCAGGGGTTAAATCTGTTGTTCATAGAATTGCTGTGAGTCATAGAAAGAGCTCTGCTGGCCTCCTGGATAGAAAGTTATGCTACTGCTTTTTATTGGTTTTAGTCAAACATTCTTTTAAATGCTATAGTACTGGTCTGTCAATTTGCTGTACAGTGGTAACTAGAGGTTGCTGTGATGCTGAACACTGTGACACTGATGTGTCAAATGTGATAATGGTTACCCACAGTGGACAGCGTTTGGTAGAACTCCTCGATTAAAACCAGCTTGGAAGCAGGAGTGGCATCCACTTCCAAAATAGCTTGCCTCCAGAAACTTTATGAACTTGGAGAAACAATGAAAGTTAGACAAGTGTTCAGGTCTTTCATTCTTAGGGTCACTATGAGTCATCTATGACCTGACAGCACTTAACTACAACATAGCAGCTCTATAAACAACAGATTGAACGCTGTCCTATCCTGTGCTGTCCTCACAATCTCTGACACACTCAAGCCCATTGCTGCAGTCACTGCGTCAATCCACCTGGTTGATGGTCTTCCCCACCTTCACCCTCTGGTTAGTTGTCAAATGTAACAATGGTTTCAAGCATACCAGAGATTATGAAATGGCACAGGCTACAGCAAAGTTCAGACCTATTGTTCTTAGGGTCACTGTGAGTTGTAATCTACTCATTGGCACCTAAAAACAACAATCAAATGCAAACAATTTGTGCCTCTCCATGCTTGGACAGTACTACAAACAACAGCAACATGAAACGTCACTGTTGTAGAATTGTTTCGGACTCACAGCCATTCTCCACCAGTTTTCCAAAGCTACTTCATCTTTACCCTATTGTTGTTACGTGCCATTAAGTCACCTGTGAACCATAGCGACCCTATGCACAATAGTTATGAACTCTGCCCTGTCCTGAGCCAGCCTCCTCATCTCTGACACACCTAACCTCATAACCCCAGTTACTGTGTCAATTCATCTCATTAGGGGTCTTTCTCTCCTGTGCTGTCTCTCCACCCTTCCAAGTATGATGCCCTTCTCTAAGGACTGTTCCCTCCTTGCAACAAGCCCAAAGCACATGAGACAGAGCTTCAAAATCCTTGCCTCCAGGGAGCAACTTGGTTTCACCCTCTCTAGGACTGACCTGTTTGTTCTATAGTAAATGTTGTTGTTGCTGTTGTTGTTAAGTGCCATTGAGTCATAGCAACCCTATGAATGTAAGACCTGAACACTTGCATAATTTGCATCATTTCTCCAAGTTCATAGAGTTTCCAGAGGCAAGCTATTTCAGAAGTTGATGCCACTCCTGCTTCTAAGCTTGTTTTAATCAGGGAGCTCCACCAAACACTGTCCACAATGTGTAACCATTATTGCATTTGACACATCAGTGTCACAGTGTTCAGCATCACAGCAACCACAAATTACCTCTGTACAGCAAATGGACAGACAGAACTACACCACTTAGATGAACATTTGACCAAAAACAAAACCAAGCCTAAGGGCTGCATACTAAAATCACCCACCTTTGCCTTGGTAGCATCACTTTCTGTCCACTAGGCCCACTGAGCTCTCTCATTGTTGTTGTTGTTAAGTGCCAATGGCCCGTAAACATTACACTCAAATTCTCACCAGAAAGAGAAATCAAACCTCTATAGAGTCAGGCTGCTTCAGACTATAGTTTCTTTTTAAAAAAAAGCAGTACCACTGGCATTTTGGTAAGCATGCCATTATGTCATCATGGTACAGAGGCCATTAAACCAGGCAGTGATTAAACAGAGTCAGTGTTAAAAAGAAGCCATAGTCCTCCCAAATACCTGGAGGGACTTCAACTATCTTTTCTTAGCATTCTTCCTTCAGATTCTTTGTACTTCCATATGAGTTTGACAAATAAGTGTTTTGAAAGCCCACACATACTTACTTCATTGATTCAATAGATACAAGGTTTATAATTTCCTACATATTGAAATTGTATTGACTTGAATTTTATTTCTGCTGATGTAGGGGTGGGGGAAGGGCCTTAACAGTGCTTGAAAAGGTAGACAGAAGGTTCTGGGCATCTTAGGAGCATCTAATACATTGTTTACACAAGGCCACAAAGGCCTGAGATCCTTGAGTCCTCCATCCAAGATGTTCCCATGGAAACCATGCTTGTGCTGTGCATACAGAAAGGCAACTCTTAGCTCTAGCAGCCCGGGCTCCTGAGACATTGTGGTGCCTGGAGTGGGCAGTGAAAGAATAAAGCAAAAAGCCTGCTGCTCTGTAACTAGAAAACAGGTCTCCTGCCTCCCTCCTGTTGCCCCTGCTTTCCCTGCCATCCCCCATAGAAAACACTCCAGCCCTGTCGTTATGGGCACAGACCTCCTGTGGCCTGAGTGACGGGTCAAAGAGAGATCTATCTTGGAAGGTTACAGTGTTAATTGCACCCTGTCATGTCAGACATGGAAATGAGACACAGATGAGTTTTCTCTGTCTCAGAGGAATTTTTCACAGGAGAAATGGCTTTGATGCATTTTGGAGTATGGATGAATGATGATCAGACTCAACCAGAACAGGGGAGGCAGAACATTCTGGAACCTGCTATGTCCCTGCACAGGGAGGTGTCCACCTGCTCTGCTTCTCGTCAGCTCATCATTCCTTTTTACAGAAACTTGCTGTCTTCACTTCTTAACTACCTGTGTATCACTTTCTAGCTGTGTGGCCTTAGTATATTATAGAACCTCTCTGATGGCTTATCCATCAGAAGAAAGTGCTGCATAAGATTCTGATCAAAAAGTGTATATGTAAGGTTTCTAGCTTGGTGTCAGGCATTTAATTCAGATGCATTCTGCCAATATTAGTGCCCTCTTCTCTATTTCATGGAGCTATACCCAACTACTCAAAAGAACTGGTACGTCTTTCTTTGACATAGTTCCCAAAACACCTTTCCCCCATTCCACCTACCTCTTATTAAATGATCTTGTTTACATGGAACATTCTCAAGAGAAAATGAAAATTGACTGGAAGGTACAGGAGTATTTCCATGAAGTACCAGGAAAGGGGATGTGGCCAGGCCCCATGAACACATGGAACCAGGGACTTGAAGGTCAAGCACTCACGTTACATTCTTCACGTTGCTGGAGCTCAGTGGTCTCTCATTTGTCTTTCCTTGTATGACAGCCTATCTCTTTCTCTCTGCATCTCTGCTTCCCGGTACATGTGGGGAAAGTAGTCACAGCAGCCTTGACTTGCTTCCATATGACCCTCCAACTTACGAGTCCAGTATCAACCGTAAGAGTCTCTGTGCCCAGCCCCAAGTCCAGGAGGAGAGTCTAAGCTACCCACATGCAGCCAAATGTTCCTCACAATCTATTTACCTGCAACAAGAGGAAAGCCTCGTGGGGTGCATGGAGTTAGACCCTCACCTTCTGTAAGGATGTGGAGGTGAGAGTTTTGCTGAGAAGGGCACATGAACTGAGCAGACAACTAAAAGTGTTCTTCAGTTTCCTCAAAGCCCCTCTTGAGGGATTTGCTCCTAAGTCTTTGAGCAGAGCCTCTCTGGTGCAGGCATTCTAACACGTGCCTGTCCTGGCTGAGGTGGGCTGAGTTCCCGGGAGACACAGGTCTCCTTCTATACCATCACGAGCCCCCCTCATTCACATGGCAAAGAGGTGGACAGAGCCAGATTCAGGAACTTCCTCCTCCTTGTCATGTAGCGAGGTGCAAGGATCTAAATTTTATAAAATGTGACCAGTACGCATGTCTGGAGTACTGAGAGCTTCTCTCAATATCTAAGGAAATGGGAATGATGTAAAAAAAAAAAAAAGCTGAATATCCAACATCACCTTGAACTTGAAGAAAGGAACATTATTTCATTGTACTGGATTCATTCCCAGAAAGTCAAAAGCCAGACTCCATAGCCAATTGTAATGGGATTCATCTGCTTTAGAGTAATTTTTTATTTCAAGCTTAAAAATAAAATCTGTATTATATTGCCATGCAGCCTTAAGAGAAGGTAGCCAGCAGGAGCCTGTTTTATATCAAGAATCCTAGTAATCCTTTCAAGAAGGTCTAGAGAAGCGATTCATTTGGTCAACTTTTCTTTTAATAAATATTTATTGGGTGACTATTATGAGTCTGACATTACACTAAAAGAAAAACAAAACCATGGCTGATATTCTTACTTATAATGACTCTACTGGAGAGAGAAGAAATACCCCCTAGGAATTCTAAGGTTGTAATCTTTAAGCTCTGATGGCCTAATGGTAAGGAGTTGTACTGCCACCCTAAAGGCTTGGAGTTCTAATCCACCAGCTTCTTCAAAGGAAAAAGATGGGAAACCTCCTCCTGTGTGATTTACAGCTTCTGAAAACCTGTTCAGCTATGAGTCAGTTATCACTCGATGGCACACATCAACAATAATCTGTGTGGACATAGACTTCCATATCTATCTCCCACGGAGCAGCTAGTAAACTCAAACTACCAAGCTTTCAGTTAGCGACAACACAATTAACGACTGAGTCACCAGGGCCCCTTGCTGTTTTATATAGTAGGGATAAAATGAAGCAAAATTCTGCAGCCTCGAAGAGCTCAATGCCTGGTAGTGAAACAGGCACTAAACAAATGGCACAAACTGCCTAAAACGGCAGTCGTGACAGACGTTTCCCAGAGAAGGCCTGTGCTGCCATCCCAGGAGGGAGCCTTCCTCACAAAGAGAGGCCTGAGTTGAGACATGAATACTGAGTAGCAACCCCCTAGGAATCCAGGGAAAGAAAACAGGAGGAAACTGCAAGTACAAAAGGCCTTGTGGTTTGAAGGAGCTGGGAGTGAAGGATAGGAGGAATTGCAGGAGAATGCTAGATCACTGACTCTCAAAGGGAAAATTAGACAAGGGTCAACAGTGGTAAGGGCTACCAAGAAATCAACTCAATAAGACTATAGTTGTTGCTGATACATGTTGTCAACTTGACTTCAACTCAGCGACCGCTATGCGCGATAGCTCTGAACCCTGCCCTGTCCTGAGCCAGTCTCACCATCTCTGACACACCTACAAACTACCTCAGTTACTGTGTCAATCCATCTCATCCAGGCTCATCCTCTCCTGTGCTGTCCCTCCAACATTCTAAACGTGATGTCCGTCTACAAGGACTAGTCCCTTCTGACAATATGCCAAAAGTATGTGAGACAGAGCTTCAAAATCCTTGCCTCCAAGAAGCAGCTTGGTTCCACCCATTCCAGGACAGACCTGTTTGTTCTCTTGGCAGTCCATGGCACATGCTCAATACTCTTCTTCAGCAACACAACTGAAAGGCATAGATTTGTCATCCTTAGTCATTGTCTAGCTCTCTGATGCATAGCAAACAATTGCAAAGACCTTGGCCTGGACCAGAAGCACTTTAGTCTCTAGACGGACTTTGCTGAGCTTCAGCACACTGGAATGGTCCCTGACAGCAGATTTTCCTAATACAATTCATCTTTTGATTTCCTGACTGCTAGTGTCAAGAATGTTGATTGTGGATCCGAACAAGCGGAAATTGTTAATCTCTCTCTTCTCCATTTATTACGGTGCTGCCAGTTGGGTCAGTGGTGAGAATGACTAAAGTATCTGTTATATTAAATAACATAATATCAAAAATAAATGTGTCAGGGGTTGTTTCAGTGGAATTAGAAGCAGAAAGCTAGACTGGAGTTAATTGAGAAATACGTAGAAAAAGAAGAAATGAGGTCTAGTAGTGTAAAGGATGTTTTCAAGAAATTAAACTCTGAGGAAGAGCAGAGTAAGGAGCTGAGGAAGACTGTGTTGGAGTTTTCTGTTAAATGTTTATTTTATTAAAATAATGCATAATACAAAATGTTAATTATATTACATTAACCTGTCGCCTCCCAAATAAAGCAATCAGCCTTGACACTCTCAAGTTAGAATTCTTTCGGCTCTGTCAATGTGCCCTCTCTTAATATTTACATAAATTATTATATTACTTTCTCATGATCTTTGAAATGATGAACATTATCTATTGACTATCTTTAAACTTGGGAGGTTTAGCGATTAAAATACCAACCCATTGACCTTGGACTTAATTCATTAGGGCTGCTGTAACATAATGCCACAAATAAAAGAGATTTATTCATTCTCATTCTCTCCTTCTCTCCTCCTTTCCCTTCCCCTTCTCTCTGTCTCTCTGTCCTTAGAATCAAGGATGGTAAAACTTTGACTCACTTACTTTGGCTATGTTGTTAGAAGGGGCCAGTCTTCAGAAAAGAACATCACGATGCTTGGAAAGTTAGAGTGTCAGAGAAAGAAAGGGAGACCCTCATAAGATGAATTAATAGATGATGAGGATAGCTAGCAAGTACAGGCTAGGGCAAAGTTCAGATCCTTTGCTTATAGGGTCATGATGAGTTATAGTTGAGTTGATGGCACTTAAAACAACAACTCTCTCTTTCTAGTTCTGGAGGCTGGAAATCCAAAATCAAGGTGTAAACTGGATTGGATGCTTGTAGAGAATTTGTTCCCTGTCCTTTCTAAGCTTCTACTAGTTGCCAGCTTTTTTTCGCTCAAAGCTGCATCATTCCAATCTCTGCCTCTGTCCCCACATGGCCTTCTTCCCTGTGTGTCTATGTGTTTCTCCAACAAAACAAAACAAAATAAAACAAAACTAATTTCATGCCAAATCCTTTTAAACAAACAAATAAAAGACACCATGAGTTGGATGCAGGGTCCACCCTAATCCGGTATAAAAAGTACTTAATTGCAGCTGCGAAGACCTTGTTTCAAGATAAGATCACATTTACAGATACCAGAGGTCATCATTTCAATGCATATTTTATTGTTATTGCTCCTGTTGTTAGGCATCATCGAGCCAAGTGCAAATCATAGTGACCATTCCTGTGATGCCCAAGCCCACTGCTGCAATCACTGTATCAATCTCTCACTGAAGATCATCTTTCCTCTCACTGACCCTTGGCTTTTCCAAGGACAGGCTGCTCCCCACACCATGCCCCAAGTATGTGAGATGAAGTTTCCTCATCCTCGCCTCTGAAGAGCACTCTGGTTGAACTTACTCCAAGATTTGTCTGTTGCTTCAGCAGTCCATACTCTGCCATACCACAATTCAGAGACACTGATTCTTTTTCAATCTTCCTTCTTCATTGTCCAAGTTTCATATTCATATGAAGCTGTTGAAAATCCCATGATTTGGGTCAAGATTGTCTTTAAGTTGATATCCTTGTTCTAACACTTTAAAGACATCCTTGACAGCATAGGGAACTCTGGTGGCCTGTCATTCTTATTGTTTTTGTGTGCTGTCATATCAGAACTAACCCATAGCCTCCAGGGGGCTTTCAAAGGCAGTGAGGGGAAGAGATTGTTCATCCTTCTCCCACGGAGCAGGTGGTAGATTCAAACTTTGAATCCTTTGAGATTTTAGTGCAGCTTCCTACCCATAGGCCACCAGAGGTCCCTCCAACATCATAATGTTGCCTATTGGTCCAGGAGCAAGGATTTTTGTTTTCTTGATGTTGAGATTCAATCCACAATGAAGGCTTCAGTGTTTAACCTTCTGCAGCAGGAGCTTCAAGTCCTCCCCACGTTCAGCAAGCAAGATTGTGTCGTTTGTATAATGAAGGTTATATATTACTCTTCCTCCAATCATGATGTCATTTTTCTTCATAGAATACACATTCTCAAAAACAAAAAAAAAGAATACACCTTCTCAAATAATTTGTTCAACATATAGATTAAAAAGGTACAGAGAAAGGATACAACCCTGGTGCACACTTTCCTAATTTAAAACCATGACCAATGTTAGCTTGCTCTGTTTGCACAATAGCCTCTTTTTTTTTCTATATTTTATTAATTTTCATAAACATTTACAGAGATTTTGGGTTTCCATTCATTCATTGTTGCACTATTCTCTCTACCCTCCTCCCAGTTTGTTCT
>NW_006399788.1:13235919-13239578 GCF_000299155.1 Elephantulus edwardii | reverse complement strand
TGAAATGATATCTCATAGTTGTTTTAATTTGCATCTCTCTTAGGGCTAGGGATTTTGAGCATTTCTTCATGTGTTTGTTAGCCATCTGAATGTCGTCTTCAGTGAAGTACCTGTAAAGATTTGTTTTTCTTTTTCTTGATGTTGAGATGTAATCCATTTTGAAAGCTGTAATCTTTGATCTTCGTCAGTAAATGCCTCATGTCTTTTTCACTTTGGGGACACAACACAATCTACCACATGCCCCACCTCCCCGGTTAGTGATATTATTTGTAGTTGTAGTTAGATGTCATCAAACTGATTCTGACTCACAACGCCCCGAGGTCCAATGAAATGACACCCTGTGTGATCTGGTGCCAGCCTCACACTCTGCTGTGCTTAAGCCCATTTGTTGTAGCCACTACGTCAATTCATCTTGTTGGTCTTTCTCTTTCTCACTCACCTTCTATTTTACAAAGCATAAAAACAGCCCTCGAGAAATCAAATTACGTCTTGCTCTTGGGCAAGTCTGCTGCAAAAGAGTTCTTTGAAAGTGCTGAGGAGTAAAAATGTGGCTTTAAAGACTAACAGGCACACAACTCAAGCTCTTGATCTGACCCAAAGTATTTTCAGTTGCCCCATATGCATGTGTAATCTGGATCATGAATAAGGAAAATGGTAAGAATTGATGATTTGAATGGAGACATTGGGGAAGAATATTGATTATCCATGGACTGCCAAGAGAACAAATAAAATTGCCTGGTAACAGATTTATAAAGTATGGCAGAATACTTCGTCAAAGTGAGGAGGGGGAAAGTACCTCACATACATTGAGCATGTTTTAAGAATGGCCCAATCCCTGGACAAGGTTATTTAGTGGGGGGTTTTTCCCTCTATTTTTTAAAATTTATACAGATTTATTTACAAAGTTCATATACATTGTTTTTCACATTGGATCTTTCCCATTTTCTTCACACACACTCTCCCCCCCCCATCAAGTTGTGTGACTCCCTCACCCCTCTGCTCCCACCCTTCTCCCTTTGGATCCTCATACTCCTTCTACAATAATGGTCTTATACAGTATTTCTCTTTACAGGACTGAGTTAGTTCACTTAGGATAATGTTCCCCAATACCGCCCAAGTTAGGGAGTGATTTACAAAATCATTGCTCCTATGTACTCCATGGTACTCCATCGTGTGAATTTATCATAATTTCTTAATCCACTTGATTATGGTTGAACATTTGGGCTGTTTCCATGTTCTTGTGATGGTTAATATAGTAATTTTTAATTGTTATTAAAGAAATGTTCAATGATTACTCTGTAAATAGTGTTTGTATCTCATCCATATATGTTTATACTGTCTTCTACATTTTTTCCACTGGAGTTAACAGGTGTCTCTTTTTTGCTAATGCTGCTGTTTTTGTTGTTGTTCTCCTTATTCTCCTTCCTTTCCTCCAAATATCTCACAAATTCGGGTCCCAGACTCCAGTATAATAGTGAAAGTCCTCTCATTATAGTATATACGTATATATAGTATATTTATGTCAGGAGCTCTGGTGACCTAGTAGTAAGAAGCTGTGCTGAAATTTCAAAAGCGCACGGTTCAAATCCAGCAGCTGCTTCAAGGGAGAAGGATGGATAATTTCTTCCCATGTGTTTTACTATCTCTGAAAACCTGTTAGAGAGTTAGCTAGGGGTCAGTTCTGACTCAGCACACAACATGAAATATACTTATAGAAATCTTTCAGATTCCTTTTCTTTTTCCCTTAGATTCACCCTTCATGTCTAAACTCCTGTTTGGTTGCTTGCTAGTCTGCTCCTAAGAGTTCTTTCTGCTTCTTCCCCGCATTACCTTGTCTAGAGCCTCTAGCCCACAGTTTTCTCTATTTTTGGTTGAAGGAGTAGTCTGAGAAAGAGAGATAAGAAGTTCAGTTTTGGGGATTACTTCACTTGTTGGTTTGCACATAAAGAGGTATACATTGTGTTTCACACATTCCTCTATTTATACTGTGTTTCATATGCTCATTTATAAATGTATAAAATTAATCACTATTGATCCATATCTATCATTACCCCCCTTTCCAGGTCCCCTGGATCTTTCCTAATTCCTTCACACCCTCCTTCACCAAACTCTATGCCCTCGAGATACCCTGTCCTCTGCCCTCAGTCCCTCATCCTCCCTCCCCTTGCCCCTTTGGACTTTGGTACACATTTCACTAGTATCTTCCTATTTTTACAATAATGGTCTTATGCAGTATATGTCCTTATGAGAGTGAGGTAATTCACTCAGTATAATGACCTCTAGCCTCTCCCATGTTATGCTGTATTTTTCAAAAGCATTACTCCTCAGTGTTGTATAGTAAATATTCCAACATTTGAATGTTCCACAACTTCTCAATCCATTCATTTGTTGATGAACATTTGGGTGTGTCCATTTTTTCTTGTTATTGTGACTAACACTGCTATGAACATCAGTGTACAAAACTCAGTTTGTGTCTCAGTTCTATTTTCCTTAGGGTATATTCCTAGCAGTGGAATGGCTGGGTCATATGGGATTTGTTTAGCTTCAGTTTTCAACTTACATGTGAGTAGTTGATGACCTGTTTCACAATCAGCACCTGGCCTAGTTTTCACTGCTGATATTGAACTTCTCCAGTGATTCTTTGCATAGATTTAATTGATCTGATTCTTGTGTATACCATCAGATGAAATCTATATATATATAGGGCGCTTTGATGGACTAATGGAGAGAAGCTGTATTGCAATCCTGAAGGTATGTAGTTTGAGTCTACCAACTGCTCTGTGGAAGGACGGACATTCTCCTTCCATGCAATTAACTGCCCCTGAAAACTTTCTAGAGGGTCAGCTGGAGGGTTCTGACTCTATGATACACAACAACAATCTGCATTTATGTTTGTTATAAAAGGTATTTTCAACAAATAAATCATTGATAGTACAAAATTTGATCATTCTATCCCCAGCCTCGTTTCTGTTACCAAGTCCAGTGTTTTCAGATTACTGATCCTTCTTACCTGTTCTCAACTTTTGCATTCTGGTTACCATTGATACTAATGCATCTTGGTTGCATATTAGATCAACAAAGAGATTTGAGGCCTTGAATGAAGACCAGATGAGCTGTGGGAGGATGTCAAGAATATAATTTTTTATGATATTCTTGAATATCATCTCTATTTC
Source organism: Elephantulus edwardii (assembly GCF_000299155.1). NCBI lineage: Eukaryota > Metazoa > Chordata > Mammalia > Macroscelidea > Macroscelididae > Elephantulus > Elephantulus edwardii. The sequence goes on along the minus strand of NW_006399788.1, from coordinate 13,236,405 downwards.
AAAGACAATCACCTCTATTACAAAGACAAAAGAGGAAGAAAGACTAAGGTGGTTACCAAAGAGACTCTAAATATTACACCAGAGCACCGAGAAGCCAAAGCAAAGGGAAGAAAGCAGGAAGTTAAGGAGCTGAACAGATTTTAAAGGCAGCACAGGAAGAAAAAGCTAAGTATTGAAATGAAATGTACATGCGCTGCAATCCCAGAAGTATGCAGTTCGAATCCACCAGATGCTCTGCTGGAGAAGGAGGGCCAATCTCCTCCTATACCAGTCAGATCCAATTTGATGGTACATACACAAAAAAATAGTAAGATTTAAAAAAAAAATTAAACGTGCAAAGAGCTGGAGTCGGAAAATCAAAAGGGTTGAACTAACTCAGCATTTCTTTTTTTTTTTAAATTTAGGTTGTTTATTTTTCATTTCAATGAACATCTACAGAGATTTTGGGATTCCATTCATTCATTGTTGCACCCTTCTCCCCGCACA
>NW_006399788.1:13228684-13235294 GCF_000299155.1 Elephantulus edwardii | reverse complement strand
ACTCCCACCAACAGTGAATAAGGGTTCCAGTCTCTCCACAACCTCGCCAGCATTTGTTGCTTGCTGTTCTGTTAAATTTTGCTAGTCTTACTGGAGTAACTCAGCATTTCTTAAGCTGATGAAACTAAAGAACAAATTCAAGCCTTGAGTTGCAGTACTTAAGGATGCTATGGGCAGAATATTGTATGTTCCAGGAAGCACTGAAAGAAGATGGAAGGAGTATACAGATTCACTGTACAAAAAGAATTGACTGAAACAGAAGAATTTCATGACATTCATACGATTAAGACTGAATGGTGATAAAGTAGGAAGTTCATGATACTCTGAAGGAATTAACAAAGAACAAGGCCTCAAGGAGCTCTGGTGGCCTAGTGGCAAGAAACTGTGCTGCAATCCTGAAGGCAAGCTGCTCAAATCCACAAGATGCTCCTCTGGAGAAGGAGGGGCAATCTCCTCCTATGCCAGTTGGATCCAATTTGACTGTACACGATAAGAGAAAGGGGCGGGGTGGGAAACCACAAAACACAAACAAGGTCCCAGGAGTTGTTGGAATACAAATTGACATATTCCAACAAACAGATGTTGCCTTGGACGTGCTCACCAGGTTTTGTCAAGAAATCTGGAGACAACTGACTGGAAGAGATTCATATTTATCCCCATTTCTTTAAAAAAAGTGACTGAGCAGAGTGTAGAAATTCTCAAACAATGTCACCAGTATCCTATGCAAGCAAAATCCTGCTGAAGATTATCCAAAAATTAATGGAACAGTACATTGACAGAGAACTACCAAAAATACAAGCTGGGCTTTAAAAGGCTGCAACACTAGAAGCATTATTGCCAACGTCAGATGGAGCCTGGGAAAAAGCAAAGAGTACCAGATAAATGTCCATCTCTGTTTCATTGCAAAGGCATTTGACTATTTGGATCACAATAAATTGTGACTAACCTTGAAAAGAATGGGAGTCCCAGGACACTTGATTATGTGAAACCTATACCTGAACCAGGAAGCAGTCTTCAGAACAGAGCAAGAAAACACTGTATGGTTCAAAATTAAGAAAGCAATGTGTCCTGTCTCCATACATTTTCTATCTATATACAGAACAGATTATTCAGGAGGCTGGACTTTATAGGAGAAATGTGTCATCAGGATTGGAGGAAGATTCATGAACAATCTGAGATATGCAGCTGACACAACCTTGCTTGCTGAAACTGAGGAGGACCTGAAGCACTTGCTGCAGAAGGTAAAGGACTGTATGTAGTCTTCAATATATATTAAAGTTTAACATTAAGAAGACAAAGATTCTCACCACTGAACCAACTGGCAGCATCACAATAGATGGAAAAGAGATTGAAGTTACTGGCAATTTCAGCTTGTTCAGCCTCACAATCAACACTCTTAGCATCGGCAGTCAGGAAATCAAAATACCAATTACACTAGGGAAGTCTGCTGCCAGGGACCTCTTCAAAGTTCTAAAGAGCAATGATCTCAGCGTAGAGACTAAGGTGCACCTGACCGAGGCCATGATCTTTGTAATTACTTGCTACACATCAGAAAACTGGACAAAGACTAAGGATGACAGAAGAATAATAAATGCCCTTGATTTGTGGCTTTGAAGAAGAATATTGAACATACCATGAACTGCCAGCAGAACAAACAGGTCAGTCTTGAAGAGTATAAAACCAAGTTTCTCCTTGCAGACAAGTATTTTGAAGCTCTGTCTCACATATTTTGGGCATCTGGCCAGGAGGGACCAGTCCTTGGAAAGAGATATCATGCTTGGAATGTTGGAGGGACAGTGCAGGAGAGGAAGACCCTTTATGAGATGGATTGACACAGTAACTAGAGTAATGGAGTTGGAGTCAGTAAGACTGGCTCAGGATAGGGCAGAAGGGTTCAGAACTATTGCACATAGGATCGCTATGAACATTTCTATGTTCAGCTTCTTGAGGAAACACCAAACTCCCTTCCAGAGTAGTTGTACTACTTTAACAATTCTACCAACAATGTATGAGAGTTCCAATCTCTTCATATCCCCCTACAGTCTTTATTCCCGCCTTGTACTCAACTGTTTGCCTGAATATTCAATTCTGGGTTTCAAATCCTTTTCCTTCAAGATTTGAAGACCATGACCCTTAACAGTGCTGTTGATGAAAAGTCTGTTGCATTTTGATTCTCAAAATTTTGCTGTGCAATCTGAGGTTTTCCTCAGGAGACTTTGTGATCTTTTCTTTATCCCTAACACACACACACACACACACACACACACACACACACACACACACATACATACACAGCCTTCAGTTCTAGATTTGTTCTGATAAAATTTTTTCCTATTATTTTTCTCTCTCTTTATGGAATTTCTATTACTGCTATTTTGCATTAAGCCAATCTAGACTCAAATAATCCCTATGAGAGTTTTGCGAGACTGCTATTGAGAAAAGGTAGAAGGTCATCAAAAGACAGAAGACCCTCAACAAAATGGATTGATATAGTGACTGTATCAATGGGCTTAAGTATATCAAAGATGTTAAGCATGGCACAGGATAGGGCAAGGTTCTGATTCATGGCTCATGAGTTCCTATGAGTTGCGGCTGACCCAACAGCACCTAACAACAACATTATGGAGCCAAATCACCAGGTCTTTCTCCCATAAAGTCAGGGGATAGGCTTGAACCACCAAACCTCCCATCAGCAGCCAAGTTCTTAACTGTTGCCCTACCAGGGATTCTTTAGATTTGTTATGTATAAATTAGTCTCAAAGACTAATCCTCTTTTTTATATTTTTTTAATCTCTTTAGCCCTCTTTTATTTAGCTCCCTGGAAACAATCTTAACTTTATCTCTTAATTTTCATTTATGTGTTTTCACTCTTGCAATTATATTTTTAATTTCACAAAACTTTTTCTTGTTCTATAAATTCCCTCTCTTTTTTGAGCTTTACTTTCATTCTATTAGATTAATAATCTCTCATCTATGCAAAGGTCTTAGTGATTTTTTTTAAGTGTTCATGTTTGCTCTCAGTCTTGGTAGTTTGTTGATTTTTCGCCCCCTAAGTTTCTTTTCTCTGTTTGTTTTGGCCCTTGTGTTACAGGCTGGAAACATTCCTTGAATGTCTGAGAATCTTGGCTGTCTGTACTCAGGCCCTTAAAAACTGACTGTATGCTCTGGGCACATGGACAGGGCCAATTGAGTGATAGATAGGCTTCACCATGTGGGACAGACAGTATTTGAGAATCTTATCTCCCAAGCTTCAATTTTCCAGAAAGGAAATGTTTATACTCCTTCATTGCAATGAACTCAGGGCAGGGAAGATTTCTGTGGTACAGAATACATGCCTATTTAACTTCTCTTGTCGCTATTGTTGTTGTTGTGTACCGCTGAGTGAGATGTGACTCCTAACTGACACTTTAACAGGTTTTCAGAGGCAGTAAATTACACAGGAGAAGATTGCCCATCTTTCTCCTGAATTAACTTCTGGTGCATTCAAACCCTGTGCCTTTGGGTTAGCAGCACAATTTCTTACCCACTAAGCCACTAGAACTCCCTTCATTTTCTTTAGACTGCTGGATATTTCTAGAAAAATGCCTGTATATATCTGCCCTCCTACCGGTGCAAGTCCTGAATCATTTCTTCACATTCTCTCCTGCACTTGGCATTATGTCGTTTACTATTGATCAACTTGATGTATATCAATTTGATGCCTCTGTGTCTATTCTGCATTTGTAATTAAGGAATGATTAGGTTTAGGATCTAGTCTACACTAGTATTTCAGATGACCTCAGTGGATCAGGTGTAATGTTCTGATGGAGATTGGTGGAATCCCTGAGATGAAGAGCCTTAGTCAACTTTCTGGCATGGAACTGATCTCATCCCTACAACTTGAATTTCAATCAAACAATAAAAAGACACATAAGGTAAATAACACCAGAAACATATAAACCCTTTCAAGCAATTAACCATACAAGATTAAAAGGACAGCATTTGCTCTGGATAGAAGGAAAAAATAGAAAAGAAAGAATGTTGTTGTTGGGTACCATTGAGTCAGTTCCAAACCACAGAGAGACACTATATTTAACAGAACCAACCCCTGCTTGATCCTGCCTCATTCTCACAAACTCTGTTGCATTTACATCCACTGTTGCCATCATTGTGCTCATTCATCTCGTTAAGGCTCTTCAGTATTTTTTGATGACCCTTTACTGGTCTAAACATATCCTTTTCGAAGGTCTAGCCCCTCCTGATAAAATGTCCAGCATCTGCGAAATTGAGGTTTCATCATCCTTGCTTCTAAAACAGATTTGTCTGTTCTTAGTACCTTTTCCAAAACAAATCTGTTCTTTAGATGGTATATTCAATATTCTTCACCAACATCACAATTCAAAGGGATGTATTCTCTTCCATTTCTTTATTCATTGTACCAATTTCACACTGTACAAAGCAGTTGAAAACATCATGGCTTGAGTCAGGCATGCATTAGTCTTGACACTGATGTCCTTGATCTTTAGATCTTTAAAGATATCTGGTTAGCAGGCTTGCCCATTGATTTCTTGACGGCTGCTTCCCTGGGTTTTGACTGAATAAAATGAAATTCTTGACATCTTCAAACTTTTCTTGATTTATCATGTATCTGTTGGTCCAGATGTGGGAATTTTTCCCCCCTTATGTCTTTGTCCTTTATCCATAACTACTTCATTTCTTCACTTACTGCAAACAAGGTTGTGTAATCTGTGTATCACTGATTGTTCTTAAGTCTTCCTCCAAAGTTGATGCCACATACTTCTTCATATAGTTCAGCTTCTTACATTATTTGCTCAGTATACAGATTAAATATGGAGAAAGAATACAACCCTGATGTACAATTTTCCTGATTTTAAGCTATGCTGTGTTCTGTTGTTCTGTTCTACATGAGTATAATTAAGAGTTCTGAAATTCTCATTCTTCATAGCATTATGTATAATTTATTAAGATCCAAACAGTTGAATGCCTTTGTATCAATAAAACAAAATGGAACATCTCTCTGGTATTCACTGCTTTCAGCCAAGATTCACCTAAAAGCAGCCATGATAGCCCTTCTTCCAAAGTCCCTGCAGAATCAAGCTTGGATTCTGGCAGCTCTGTGTCAACGTGCCGCTCCAGCTGTTTTTTAATTCTTTTAAACAATATTTTACTCAAGTATAATAGTAAGGATACTGTTCCATAATTTTCACATTCTGTTGGATTTTTCCCCCTCCCCTGTGGGTACCTACCCAAAGATGTTGTTATGTGCTGTCGAGTCGCTTGCGACTCATAGCGACCCTATGTACAAGAGCTCTAAACCCTACTCTATCCTGTGCCAATCTCACTGTCTCTGACACAGCTACTCCCACTACTTCAATCACAGAATCAATCCATCTCATCGATGGTCTTCCTCTCCTGTGCCATCCCTCTACTCTCCCAAATACAATGTCTCTCTCCAAGGACTGGTCCCTCCTTGCAACATGCCCAAAATATGTCAGAAAAAGCTTCAGAATCCTTGCCTCCAAGGAACAGGCTGGCTTCATCCTCTCCAGGAAAAATCAATTTGTTCTCCTAGCAGTCCATGGTATATTCAACAATCTTCTCCAGCACCACAGCTCAAAGGAATCGATTCCCTGTCTATGATCCCTAGTCACTGTCCAGCTCTCCGATGCCTAGTATGCAACTGAAAAGACTATGGCTTGGATCAGGCACACCTTAGTCCCCAGCTTGACATCATTGCTCTTCAGTACTCTGGAGAAGTCCCTGACAACTTACTTTCCCAATACAATTTGTCTCTTTATTTCCTGGCTGCTGGTACTAAGAGTGTTGATTGTGTGGAACCAAACAAACTAAAACTGTTAACAATCTCAGTATCTTCACCATCCATACTAATGTTGCCAATAGGCCCAGTGGTGAGAATCTTTGTTTTCTTGATGCTGAGCTTCAATCCGTATTGAAGGCTGGAGTCCTTAACCTTCTTCAGCAAGTGCTTCAGGTCCTCCTCAGTTTCAGCAAGCAGGATTGTATGATCTGCATAACGCAGGTTGTTGATAAATCTTCCTCCAGTTCTAATGCCACATTCCTCCTCGTAGAGCCCAGCCTCCCGAATGATCTGTCCTGCATACAGATTGAAGAGGCATGGCGACAAAATACATCCATGGTGGACACCCTTCCCGATTTTGAACCATGCAGTGTTGCCTTGCTCTGTTCTGATGACTGCCTCTTGGTTCAAGTATAGGTTTCACATAAGCATAATCAAATGTTCTGGAATTCTCATTCTTCTCAGAGTCAGCCATAGTTTGTTGTGATCCACACAGTCAAAAGCCTTTGCATAGTCAATGAAACACAGATAAACATTCCTCTGGTACTCTCTGCTTTCTGCCAAGATCCAACTAACATCAGCTATAATATCCCTAGCTTTGAGCAGAATATTAAATGATCCAGGAAGTATTAAAAGAAGATGGAAGGAATATATGGAGTCATTATATAGAAAGGAATTGGCAGATACAGAGCAATTTAAAGAAATAACATATGAGCAAGAGCCTATGGTGATGAAGGAAGAAGTTCAAGCTGCTTTGAAGGAAATAGCAAAAAATAAAGCCCCAGGAATAGA
>NW_006399788.1:13222098-13223544 GCF_000299155.1 Elephantulus edwardii | reverse complement strand
CTTGAGCACCAATGAGCGTAGGCCAAACTAGAATGGCCTAAAACTTTGAATTATCAGAACGCGGGGGCAGAAAGATGACTAGGAAAAGAGTTCCTCTAAGGGCTGCCCAGGACCTACACAGCAATCTTCAGGGCCAAGCCTAGACCTAGGTTCTGTCCCCCTCTCCATTCCAGACCCCAGTACAGAGGCGCACACCTATCTGTTTCCACCATAACAAATCCAGGGAACTGTTCCTTTAGTTCCATCAGGGACTAGCTGAGCAAGGAGAGCTCTCCTCCAACCTGGATAGTGGGGACACTCGCGCATCTTGGCATGAGGCTCCTTTGCCCATAAAATACTGATTCCAAATATCAACCCTCAGTTCTAGAGTTACAGAACACTGCTGACATGGTTTCTCATCTTCCAAACACAGTGTAAAACACTTTATTTGAGAAATCTTACTAGTGTGCAAGGAGGGAAATGAAAAAAAAACACATAAAACACCGCTGGGAAAAATGCCTTGAAGTACTAGTTTCTTCCATTCTCCATACTCTCCTGCAGACTCTAGCCAGGGATCTCCCATGCTCCCAACCTTTTAACCCAGGGTCTGCTCTTTTCAGCAAGGGCCCTCCTGTAATTATATATATTTTGTTATAAGACATTTGGGAAAGGTAAAGGTATTATTGTTGCTGTTAGATGCCATTAGGTTGAGTATGACTTATAGCAACACTATGAATAACAGTTCTGAACTCTGTCCTATCCTATGCTATCCTCATCTTCTCTGATATACTTGAGCCCATTGACAACATTATTATTGCAGGCACCATCAAGTAAATTACAACTCAAAACCACCCAGAGGGCCCTCAGAAGACAGACTCGGCTATCTGCTTCCGAAAGGTATAGTTGTCAGAATCTAAACAATAGCAAATAACAAGCACATCTCTAAGTAATGGAGCAATGGGTGATGTGTATTTATTTTTGTTCTTATCGTTTGTATTTTCTTGTAATAATAAAATTTCAACAATGATGTTTTATTATTATCTATTGTAATTCACAATAGCAAAGAGATGAAAGCAACCCAAGTGCCCATCAGTAAAGGAATGGATATAAAAACTATGGTGTAGCCATACAATGGAATACTACACAGCACTGAAAAACAATGAACTCAAAAAACATTACACAACATGGTGGGGCCTAGAGGACATTTTTGTTGTTTATTGTTATGTGCAGTCAAGTCACTTGCAACTTATGTTATGTTGTTATTATGTGCCATCGAGTCACTTGCGACTCACAGAGACCCTATGTACAACAGCCCTAAACGCTGGTCTATCTTGTGCCAATCACACTGCCTCTAACACACCTATCCCGATTTCCCCAGTCACTAAATCAATCCACCTCATAGAGGGTCTTCCCCTCCTGTGCTGTCCCTCCAACCTCCCAAGCATGATGTCCCTCTCCAAAGACCAG
>NW_006399788.1:13213522-13220583 GCF_000299155.1 Elephantulus edwardii | reverse complement strand
ACCAAGAGTGTTGATTGTGGAGCCAAGCAAACTAAACTGTTAACAATCTCAATTTCTTCATTATCTATCATGATGCTGCCAATCAGCCCAGTGACGAGAATCTTTTTTTTTTCTTTCTTGATGTTGAGTTTCAATCAATAGTGAAGCCTGCAGTCCTTGACTTTCTGCATCAAGCACTTCAGGTCCTCCTGAGGTTCAGCAAACAGGGTGTATCATCTACATAGCATCGGTTGTTGATGAGTCTACCTGCAATCCTAATGCCACATTTCTCCTCATACATCCCAGCCTCCCTGATAATCTGTTCTGCATATAGATTGAAAAGGTACGGAGATAGAAAATATCCCTGGTGTACAGCCTTCCCTATTTTGAACTATGCAATGTTTCCTTGCTCTGTTCTGATGACTGCCTCCTGGTCCAAGTACAGGTTTCACATAAGAACAATCAAATGTTCTGGGATTCCCATTCTTCTCAGAGTCAGCCACAGTTTGTTGTGATCTACACAGTCAAGTGACTTTGCACAGTCAATGAAACACAGATAGATATCCTTCTGGTACTCTCAGACAAGATTCATCTAACATTAGCTATAGTATCCCTAATACCATGACTTCTTCTAAACTGCACATCTAGCAGTTCTCTGTTGATGTGAGAACATTATACTGAGTGAAATTTCTCAGTCACAGAAGGACAAATTCTGCATAACAGTGCTGTTATAAAATAAGACCGATACAGGGGTAGCTTGGAAGCAGGAGTGGCATCCACTTCCGAAATAGCTGCCTCTGGAAACTTTATGAACTTGGAGAAATGAAGAAAGTTATACAACTGTTCAGGTCCTTCGTTCTTAGGATCACTAGGAGATGCCTATGACTCAACGGCACTTAACAACAATAATAACAACATAGGGGTAGGGTGGGGAGAGAATGGGAAAAGAGTGGACAGATAATGAACATTGCATTAGAACAGATGAGGGGAAGAAATGTCCAAAAGAAATACATGATTAGACATTATATGTATGTATGACAATAATCTGGATCCAAGGGTGTGTTGGGGATGGGCTAGGGGAGGGGGAAAAGAGGAGGAGGGGGGAAAATGGGCAACAAGGAAAAAAAAAAGTAAAAAAAGAATGGGCCAGAGATAAAAAGAGGGAAAAACCAATTTAACACTGAGATAATACATAAATGGATTCTTATTTAAAAATATCTTCTTGTTGTTGCTGTTGCTATGTACTGCCTGCAACCCATAGTGATCCAATGCACAACAGCTCTAAACTCTGCCCTATCCTGAGCCAGTCTCACTGATTCCAACACACCTAATCCATTGCCCCAGTTACTGTGTCAATCCACCTCATCTGGGGTCTTCCTCTCCTGCACTGTCCCTCCACCTTTCCACCCATGATGTTCTTCTCCAAGGATTGATTCCTTTTGGCCATATGCCCAAAGTATGTAAGATGAAGCTTCAAAATCCTAGCCTCCAAGGACAAACTTGGTTTTACTCTCTCCAAGACAGACCTATTTGTTCTCCTGGCAGTCAATGGTATGTTTCATATTCTCCTCCAGCACCTCAGCTTAAAGGCATCAATTCTTTTTCTGTCATCCTTTGTTATCGTCCAGCTCTCTGATGCATAGAAAGTAATTCCAGGGGAGCTCTGGTGGCCTAGTGGCAAGAAGCTGCACTGCAATCCCAGAGGCGCACAGTTCGAATCCACCAGATGCTCTGCCGGGGAAGGAGAGACAATCTCCTCCTGTACCAGTCAGATCTGATTTGATGGTACACACAAATAATAAAATAAAAATTTTTTTAAAAAAGAAAGTAATTCCAAAAACCATGGCCTGGATCCAGTGCACCTTAGTCTCTAGACTGACATCATTGCTCTTTAGCACTTTGGAAAGTTCCCTAACAGCAGATTTTCTCCCAGTGCAATTTGTATTTTGATTTCCTGACTGTTGGTGCCAAGAGTATTGATTGTGGAGCCAAACAAGCAGTAATTGTTAACAATCTCAATCTCTTCTCCATCTATCAAGATGCTCCCAGTTGGTCCAGTGGTGAGAATCCAGTGGTGCTAAGGGCTGGGGGCCAACACTGAATCTATTGGTTACTTCTATAATGGAGTAGTGTATTTCATCTTCTCCTTTCTGTAAAATGCTTGTCTGTTAGATATTGTTCTAAAACTTAGCATTCACATCAAGACAGACTATGTAAAAGGATTGGCCATCAACTTCCAAAATAACAGACCTTCAAAAACACTATGTACAAAAGAGAACTTAGACTAGCAGATAGAGCAACTGAGACTAAGCCTTCAAATATGGAAACATAAAGGAGGATAAACAGTTGTTAAGCAGGTCCTAATGATTGGAACATGGAATGTGAGAAGCATGAATGTAGGACAGATGGACACAGTTAAGAAAGAAATGAAACGCATATATATTGACATACTAGGTGTTGATGAAATAAGGTGGAGTGACATGGGACATTTTCAGTCAGTCAGTTATATGATCTACTATGCCAGAGATGAAAAGTTGAGGAAAAATGGGGCCATTTTTCATATTAAGATGCAAATCAAAACAACTATGATCATCTCACCCCAGTAAGAATAGGAAAATTTAACAGAGCAGCAAACATCAAATGCTGGTGAGGTTGTGGAGAAACTGGAACCCTTATTCATTGTTGGTGGGAGTGTAAGATAGTGCAACCACTGTGGAAGGCTATATGGCACTTTCTGAAAAAGTTGCAAGTAGAAATACCATTTGACTCAGCAATTTCACTACTGGGAATTTATCCTAAAGAAACCATAACTGCCACCCAAGCAGCTATATGCACACCCATGTTTATTACGGATTTGTTCACAATAGCAAAGAGCTAGAAACAACCTAAGTGCCTATCAGCATACGAATGGATAGAGAAGCTCTGGTATATTCATACAATGGAATACTATGCTGTATTGAAAAACAAGGAATTCATGAAATATTATGCAGAATGGATGACCCTGGAGGACTTTATGCTGAGTGAAATATCTCAGTCACAAAAGGACAAATATTGCATAGGGCCACTGTTGTAAAACGGTACTGACATCAGCATTGAGGGAAGACAGAAAAGGAGTGGAGGAATGATGCATATTGCATTGAAACAGATAAGGGAGAGATCTGTTTAAAAGGAATATATGAATGTGTATTCTTGTCATTACAGAAGTCCAGAGTGAAGGCTGCATAGGGGAGTGGACTTGGGGAGGGATTGCATAACAATGAAAGAGGTTTTTTTCTTTTCAAGGAGAAGAGTGATTTGGGGTGGTGGTGGTGGTGGGAAGGGAGAAAAGTGCAACAATGAATGACTGGAAACCCTAAATTTGTAAACTTTCACTAAAATTAATTTAAAAAGTGATTTATAATTGATCTTGAAATGCAATGTTGTGAGTGACAGGAAATATCCACACATATACAAGGAAGTCCAGTGAATACCACTATCAAAATTATCTTAGACACTGGAAATATTGAGAGCAAAATTTCATCCCATTCCACTTTCACATGGTAACCATGTATAATATTTGGTGTGACTCTTTTCAGATCTCCTCTATGTTTTCAGAGGGACACACATGTACTAATATATAGTCATATCTTTTGAGAATGTGTTCATCTATAATCTTAGCCAAAAGATATTTAAAGTCACAGAGTTTTCATTTTACTCGTGAAATAAGAACTCTGGAGAGAAGCAGGTTCTAGAGCTAGCTCAGTAGCTCAGTGATATCAGCTGGGGCCACGGTCTTGGTAATCCTTTGGCCCTTTCACCACTGCATCCAACCTCAGGCTGCAAGATGACCACTGTGTTGCTATGTTTGTACCCTCAAACATGCTACCTGTCTGCTCAAGAGTGAAGAATGACAGAAAAGAGGGATTTTCTAGAAAGCTATGACCTTGATTCCCCAGGACTTTGTAACAATCATTCCTTCTAATGTAAAGGCCACAGCTGCTGTTGCTTAGAAAAAGAGACTGTATTCCCAACTGGAATGTGTCGCTCCCAGTTTCCTACAGCTTGTGTCACGCACATGTACACACACTCCAGCTGGTGTCAAGTCAACTCCAATTGACGTTGCCCCCAACAGGTGTCACAGTAGAACTGTGCTCCTCAGCATTTTCAATGGTGGTTTCTCAGAAGTAGGTCGCCAGGCCTTTGTTCCAAGGAACCTCTAAACTTTCCCTTAGCAATCTGTCACATTAATCATCTACATCTCTGTGGGACCCTCATGCAAAAATAAGGACAAGTACAAGATTTACTAAATAACAAATTTGCATAAAAAACTTTGAAAAGGTGTCAAACATTTTAACTGTTACACTTAGCAAGTCATCTTCATTTCAACGAACAAAATAAGAATAATTTGACATCTTGCAGAAAAGCCCAGCCCTGGGTCAGCCTGCTCCTCTGTGCACAGATTTCTGCTTTTCATTAGGTAGCTGTTAGGTTCAGATCCTCCTGCTGATGAACTTGAACTTCCAAGGAGAAGAAAGCAAGGAGGGAAACAGCCAGGTGCACAGACAGCATGGCCGTGTGCAAACCCACCCAGGTGAGGCCTCTTCATAGGCCAGTTGTACTCTCTGCAAGCTCCAAGTCAGCCAGCTCCAGCTGAGATGTTAAACAGGGAGCCCATCGGTGGCAGGAAGCCCTGCCAGCCCAAAGCCAATGTGTCTCCTCTAATTGAAAAGATCTTTGGCTGACAGTGCCGAGGCAACAAGCACAGCCCTCTGTCACGGTTGAGGTAATCCCTCCAGCCCCTTCTCTGTGTTTTTGGCAGCTACACTTGCTCCAGAACAAAGAAATGCTGACGAAGCAGGATGGCTGTGATCCAGAGTTTATCATTCATAGAGGACAGGAGAAAGGAGGGCTTTGTCAGTTCCTTTTCAACTTCCCTTCAGAGAGAGAAGCAATGAGGCCAGTCGCTATGTCTTCTCAGCGGTGTTTGTAACCACTAGACACCTGTACATTTTCTGACTCTGAGCCCATCATGGGGCTACGTGCTTGGAGGTATGAAGAATCAAGGCCAGAGGAGGAAAGGAGAGTTGGTGAAGACCTCCTGAAAATTGCAGAGACTAAGGTAAATTAGCAGTTACCTGGCATGAGGAATCCTTGGGTTGTGGAAAAGGTTGAGGTTGGAGGTTTGAGTCTACCAAGTGTTAACAAGGAAAGAAATGCCTGGAAATCAATTGTCAAAAAAAAAAAAAAAATCAGCCATTGACAATCCTATGGAGTTCTACTCTGACACTCTTACAGTCACAACCAGTCAGATGCGACTCAACAACCAGTGGTTGGGGATGAGGACAATTGGGGAGGGTATTAAGTGGTGCAGTTTTATTAGGGGTCATGATAACATCAGGAAATAGGTATGGGTGCTGTTTACACATGGTGAATTGTTTTGTTGCTCATATTTCACCACAGTAAAACTGTTCTAATTAAAAGGGAATAAAAATAATACATGGGAGAGGAAAGAGTTAAGCTAAGCAAGAACACTCATTGCTGGTCACACTATCCTGGGACCAGGAACAAAAGGCATGATTGGTGCCCTCAGGGAATTCAGGCTAGTGAGAGGAGGGCTGTCATTTACCAGCAAATCTGAACTTATTCTGATGCTCCAGTGGGTTTTCAGAGGCAGGAACTCTTACAAGAGGAGACTGCCCATCTTTCTCCTATGCTATTTACTGCCTCTGAAAATCCATGGGAGGGTCAGCTATGAGTTAGTTACAACTCGGTGGTTTACAACAACAGATCACACGAGAGGAGATTGCCCACCTTTCTCCCAAGAAGCTGCTGGTGGATTCCAGCCACATGGCTTTGAGAGGGAAGAGCAACTCCTGACCACTGTTGCTGTTGTTGTTAAATGCCATCAAACTGATCTAACAGGCCACCCAGGTTCCCTTGTAGTGGCGGTGTGGCGGAAGGAATAAACACATACGTCAATGAAAAATTATTACACCTCAAGCACAGAAATTTCTCAACAGAGAGTTTAAAGCATAGAAAGAGTTTCAGCAGAGAAAGAGTAGAGGAATTACACAGGGATCAAAATCTGTGCAGCAGACTGAGGGGGTGGTATGTGCAAAGGCAAAGAGGCAAGGATGTCATGTTAGGAAGCATCAAATGCAGCTCGAAGAGAGTGGAGCAGGCCCACAAGATTAGGGCAGAGGGATCAGGAGTGGGTGGTCCTTGAAAGCCATGATGGTAATTCATTTTGTGTCTCCACTTGGCTAGGTTATCGTTCCCAGTGGTTTGGCCAAACACTAGATTGGCTGCTTTTCCATATGTAATATAATATCATCATCCATTACGCTATTGTTGATAGGTGTCATCAAGTCAACTACGACTCATAGTGACCCTATGTACAAAAGTTCTGGATCTTGCCCTAGCCTGAAGCATCCTCAAGATCTCTGTCATGTTCAAGGCCATAGCAGGGAATCAATGTGTTTGTTAATCCATCTTGCTAAGGGTCTTTCTTGAGCTGACCCTCCACCTTTCCAAGCATGATGTCTTTCCTCAAGGACTGGCCCCTTCCAAAGTAAATGAGATACCATTTCTTTGCCTCTAAGGAGCACTCTGGTTGCACTTTCTTTTAAGACAGATTTGTTTGTTCTTTTGGCAGTGCATGGGATATTCAGCACTCTTCTCTAACATCACAATTCAAAGGTATCAGTTATTTTTCCATCATCCTTATTCACTGTCCAACTTTCAGATGCATAGGAAGTAACTGAAAATATCATGGCTTGGGAAATATCATACCACCTTAGTCTTCAAACTAAGTCTTTAAACTGGCATCCTTATCCTTAAGCACTTTAAAGAGGTCTTTCACAGCAGATTTCCCCACTGCAAAATGTCTTCTGATTTCTTGACTGCTGCTCCCATGGGTGTCGAAAAGGAAACTTCTTCAGGGTGCTTCTCCAGACTATAAACTGATATACTGACAAACTCACTTTTTCTTTACTCGGAACTATTTTTCTCACTTGATGATGTATTTGGGATGAAAGCCTACAGGAGTCTTCAACCTGTCACCTAATCCGTTCTTTTTTAATTAATTAATTAATTAATTAATT
>NW_006399788.1:13202648-13203922 GCF_000299155.1 Elephantulus edwardii | reverse complement strand
ATATCTCATAGTTCTTTTGATTTGTATCTCTCTTAGAGCTAGGGATTTTGAACATTTATTCATGTGCTTGTTGGCCATTTGAATGTCTTCTTTGGCGAAGTGTCTGTTCATATCCTGTGCCCATTTTCCAATTGGATTGTTTACCTTTATCTTGTTATGGTGTTCAAGCATTTTATAAATTGTAGATATAAGTCCCTTATCTGACATGTCATTACCAAATACTTTTTCCCACTCTGTGGCTTCCCTTTTTACCTTATTGGAGAAGTTTTTGTATGTGCATAGGTATTTGATTCTTGGAAGGTCCCATGCATCTATTTTATCCTCTCCTGGTTGTAGATCAGACCCCTTACTTGATTTTGAACTATGTAGTGTGTCTCCTTGCTCTGTTCTGACAACTGCCTCTTGGTCCAAGTATAGGTTTTGCATAAGCACAATCAAATGTTCTGGGATTCCCATTCTTCTCAGAGTCAGCCACAGCTTGTTGTGATCCACACAGTCAAAAGCCTCTGCATAGTCAATGAAGCACAGACAGACATTCTTCTGGTATTCTCTGCTTTCTGCCAAGATCCATCTAACATTAGTTATAATATCCCTAGTACCACGACCTTTTCTAAAGCCAGCCTGCACATCTGGCAGTTCTCTGTTGACATATTACTCCAATTGTTTTTGAATGATTTTCAGCAGAATCTTGCTTGCATGTGATATTAATGATACTGTTCGATACTTTGCGCACTCTGTTAGGTCACCTTTCTAGTGCATAGCACCACTATTATAAAGTAGGTCTGACACGAGGAGTTGGAAGGAGAATAGCATAAGAGTGAATAGATAATGAGCAATGGAACAGATGAATGAAAGAACTGTTTAGAAAGAATATATGAACAGGCATTATACATATATGCCAACATCCCAGAATTAGCACACTGCAAAGAAGACTAGGGGTGGGTAATTGTGCAACAACGAATTAATTTTTTAAAAAAGAGTGAATGGGGAGTGGGGGGGAGGTAAGAAGGGGGTAAAATGTGCAATAATGAATGAATAGAAATCTAACTTTTCTGTAAACTTTTGTTAAAATTGCAATTAAAAGAAAAATTTTATTTTAAAAAAGGAGTATACTTGACATTTTTCACATTTCTGCACCTTCATCTTCTAACGAAACCTGTGGATAATTTGATGAGGGATAATTGAACATATTTCTTGTGCACACATACCAAGGACATGCGTATGGTTAAAGTGAGTTGATAATGTTGTTCAAAGATGGCTGTCACAAACTCATT
>NW_006399788.1:13191465-13202548 GCF_000299155.1 Elephantulus edwardii | reverse complement strand
ATTAATTAATTAATTTATTTTTCATTTCAATGAACATCTACAGAGATTTTGGAATTCCGTTCATTCATTGTTGCACCCTTCTCCCCGCCCCCCCAATCCATTCACTTTTTAACTTGCCACTCACCCCCACTAGTGTGAGCCAATTCCTTTAATTAAAGAAATCAAGATCTGTCTGTCTCTCATATATATTTATATATATATACACACACATATACATATACATATATATATGAGATATACATGTATGTATGTATTTATATACAAATATAGGGAGTTCTAGATGGCCCCATAGGTAAGGAATTGTGTTGTCAACCCAAAGGCAGTCAGTTCAAATCCACTAACTGCTTCACAGCAGAGATGAACAGCCTCCTCCTGTGCAATTGTGCAATTTACAGCCTCTGAAAACCTGCTGGAAGGTAAGCTCTGAGTTAGTTCTGACTTGATGGCAATAAGTTTGTTTTTTATTTATGTGTGTGTGTGTGTGTGTGTGTGTGTGTGTGTGTGTGTGTGTAAAACCACGCCCCTTGTTGCTGAGTTCATTTAGACTTGTAGCAACTCTGAATAAGGTTTTTTCCATATCTTTACAGCTAGTGGATTCGAACTACCAACATCATGGCTAGCTGCAATATATGAAGTCCTGGCGGCACAGTGTTAAGTACGTGGATGTTAACTAGGTCAGTCATTCAAATTTGCCAGCTGCCTGGCTAATTTACTCCTTGGGAACCCCCTGAGGAAGTTCTCCTCTGTCCTGAGTTAGAATTGAGTAGTACTGAGTAGGCTTATTTGTATATGTTGTTCCAATGAGTTGCCATCAAGGCTATTCACATAACAATAAACAAGAATGGCATATATCAGGTTCTATTTCTCTACAAAACCCTAAGGCATTAGCCGGAGTCCAGTCAGCCTTCAGTCATTTGTTAGTTGTTGTTGGGTTGCTGTTTGTATCATCGAGTCATAACCCACCCATCGCTGAGCCCCTAGTGGGTTTTCCGAGGTAGTAAATCTCACAGGAGGAGACTGCCCATCTTTCTTCCACAAAGCAACTAATGGACTTGAAACGCATGCCTTCGAGTTGGTGGCACAGCTCCTTGATACTAGGTCACCAGAGCTCCCCGTTTTTCAGTAGAGGCACAGGAAGACTAGAGCTGTGCTTGGGAGAATAGCTCTAGCAGCAGAATTTAAGATGAGACAGAGACGTCAGGAGGCAGGACATGGCCACAGGCTTTGGCAATGACCAGAGAGGAGGGAACAGCTCGTGAGCAGGGGTGGTGACTGAGGAAATGAGGGACACTAATGGAGAGCAACAATCAGAGCAAGAAAGGAGATGCTGAGGAGAGGGAAGAGCCAGAGATGACTCAAGTTTCATGCACAAAACACTAGGAAATAAGAATACACCAAGAAAATTAGAAGTCAGGAAGGAGAGCTTGGGTGGAGTCCCAAGATCTCACAAGCTCCCACAGGTAGACGCCTACTTAGAGATACAGGGCTAGTGTCCCAATGAGAGGTAAAGGCATCTATTTCTAGAGCACTTTAGTACGTGTGGCAGTGACTCCACAGGAGAAAGGTGAGACACTCCCCTACCACCCGATAGAGAGAGGGTTCACCATGAGTCAGAACTGACTCAAAGGCAGTAGATTTGGGGCTTTTATTTATGTGATACTGGTGGAGGGTCATGCCAGCTGGTGAGGTCAGCCCCACAGGTGTCATTTCTGCCCACGGAGAGGTGAGGAAACAGGAAGTGCAAACAGCTGGCCAAGGTCACACAGTGATTCACATCCCAGCCTTGGCAAAGCTCCTAAACCTGCTTCAAATCTGAGATAAGAAAATTCATCACACCACACAGTAGGACCAGCCAGTGGAAGATAGAGCCACTGATGCATGCATGTTGTTGTTATGTGCTTGTGACTCATAGCTACCCTATCTATGTATAACAGCTCTAAACTCTGCTCTGTCCTGTGCCAATCTCGTTGTCTCTGACACACTCATCCCGATTGCCCCAGTCACCGAATCAATCCACCTCCCAGAGGGCCTTCCCCTCCTGAGCCTGCCCTCCACCCTCCCAAGCATGATGTCCCTCTCCAAGGACAGGTCCCTCCTTACAACATGACCCAAGTATGTCAGACGAAGTTTCAGAATCCTTGCCTCCAAGGAGCAGCCTGGTTCAACCCTCTCCAGGATGAATCTGTTTGTTTTCTTAGCAGTCCATGGTACCCTCAACACTCTTCTCCAACATCAAAGCTCAAAAGCATCAACTCTCCTTCTATCCTCCCTGGTCATTGTCCAGCTTTCCGATGCATATCAAGTGATTGCAAAGACCATGGCCTGTACCAGATGCATCTTGGTCTCCAGAGACACACCGTTGCTCTTCAGTACTTTAGAGAGGTCCCTAACAGCAGACTTTCCCATCACAATACGTGCATGCATGTACACAACAAACATCTCCTGACTGCCATGTGGTGGTCTAGATGCCGGGGATTCACTGGTTAACAAAATGGGCAAAAGTCCCTGTCATCATGGAACCTCCATTCCTGCGGAAGATAGACAGAGTGGGCTTTCTGCAGTTCTCACTAGAAGTCCAGTTAACTCCGCAGGACAAGCAGCGGAAGGCAAGCAGGCGCCTCACAGACGGAAGCATCCCTGCTGCATCTGTCACACTGTTCTAAAGCATGTGCTGCCTCCCCAGACTGCGTTCAGAAGAGCCTAAGCAGGCCTTTGCCTAGAATGAACCCTAACACACAAGGAGTACCACTGGTTGAATCTTAGGGCCAAATTTATCGTTCTTTTTACTCTATTCATCCTTCTTTTCCTTCAGAGCTGATCTGCAGGGATCTCTTCACTAAATCTTGATGATCAATGTCTACAGAAATGCTTTCCAGCTGGAGGAGGAAAAGCAGCAAATCTAGCCCCCTGGCTGGTGGTTAGCCTCATCGTCTTTAGGAACAAGGGCTGGAGTATATGCTTCTGGGTCTGCAGTGGGGTGTTTCCATGGTAACGGCAATAAGCAGATGTCTGCAGGGCACAATTTCATCATTAAATCAACAGGATTCAGTGCTACTGGCCACACTTCCATCTATTCCATTTGCTATGAGGCCTTATAGAAGGAGCTAAAAATCCATGTCTGTTAAGAAAACAAATCTTGCACCTCTCTTCATCTCACGCCATGCCGCAGCCACTCTGAGTCAGAGTTCCTCAAACACATCATGCTCTGTTTCATTTTCAGCCAATGAAACTCGCTCTCCTCTCAACTCCAGGAACACCTTCTCCTATTCTTCACCCTCTTATTTCCTCAACTAGCTCTACCTACACTTTTTCGATCTTCAGGACACCTCCTCCAGGAAGTCTTCCTTCTCTGCCTACCTAGATAATGGTACACATTCCAATGACACTTCCCACCCAAATGAACACTGTAAAGGAACAACCCACAGAGAGGGTGAGCAGTGCCAGGCAGAGCCTTTCCAGCCATCTCCATTTAGATTGGTGGCAGAGCAGTTTTGTTATTAACCCAAAAGCCCTCTCTCTGGTGGCTGCAATACTCCCGTGGCTCTGAGGGAGCAAGGGGGACAATTTTGTCCTGCGTGATTTACAGCCTCAGAAGCCCGCTGGAAGGTCAGCTACCAGTTGGTCCTGACATGACGGTAATGAGTTCTAGATTTATAGGGAAGCCCGGGGGGACTCAGAATTCATTCGACTGGAACCCCTAGATCTGCAGCTCATGAGAAAGTTACTTCTTTGAGGCTCCATTTACTCTTCAGTAAAGCTAAAGACCATGTCCTCACTCACTCACTTGTAAAGAAGAGAAGGGCACAGGGAGTGACCCAAGGGCTTTGACTGGACCCTGTCTGCCTCTTATCCCACCATCGTGGATGCCTTCTCATCCTCCCCACCTAGAAGTCCAGGTTTCTGCTGTGGCTCCGCTGCCTCTCCAGTGGCTCATTTCCAGGGTTGCAGTCAGAGCCGGTTCCTAGTACACACCGCCTTGCTTGTTTTGAGTGATTTTTCATTGACTTCAAGATAAAATCCACTCTCAGAATTTGTCCCACCCCTGACCTCTCTACCGCCCCCTTGTGCCCAGAGTTCCATTTCAAGTACAGCTACTTCGTGAGTACCAGCCCAGGTGCTCTCTCCTGTTGTTGATTGCCTGCCATCAGGTCGAAGCGGACTCAGAACAACTCTATGAACAAAATACCTAATGCCTTTCCAGAACTATCGTCGTTTCTCCAAGTTCATAGAGTTTCCAGAGGCATGTGGTTTAAGAAGTGGATGCCACTCCTGCTTTCCAACCTGTTTTACAACTGGAAACTCCACTAAACATGGTTGAAGAGGTGATAGGTCTGTGGGCTGTCCTCAGGTCTGGGGCCTTGGAGTCTCCCTCCACTCTGGTAGTAGGCTGGCTGCTGATGTCACGGTGGCGATCTTGTCTTGGCGGCACTCAGGCAAGGGAAGTTTCTGGAGTTCTTTTTGCTGTGTGTTACTGTTCTTTTTCTCAAGAGTGGATGGCCTTGAGCCTTAGACTAAGGGTAAAGGTGAAGGCCTGCTCGATGGTATCACTTTAAAATAGTTGATGAGGCAATAGGTGTGTGGGCTGGCCTCCCTCCCATGAGCCATTTTTCTTCCTTCCTAAGAAGCACATCTACTATCCCAACCTTCTTTGCCCAGGCAATATTTGTTGCCAGAAGAGTTCATGTCATTGCCTCTCTGAGGCCTCACCTGGTGGTCCCCTACCACTGTGCAGGCTAGTGCCATATCTGATTTCCCCCCCTTATTAGGGAGTTCCTGGGTGGTAAAAATGATTAATAGCTCGATTACTAACCAGAAGATTGGCAGCTCAACCCCATCTAGAGGTGTCTAAGGGAGGTCTAGCAGTAAGAACTGCGCTGCAACCCCAGAGACACGCAGTTTGAATCACCAGCAGCTCAGCAGGAGAAAGTTGACCCACTTTCTCTTGTGTGATTTACTGCCTCTGAAAACTCACAGGAGGGCCAGCTATGAGTAGGTTCTGACTTGATAGAACATAAGAACAGAGGAGTCAGCCTTCCTGGTCCTTATTAGGAAGGAAATCCTGGGGCTCTGATTCTAAAGGTCACAGCTTTGAAAATCTTGTGGAGTAGTTTTACTCTGCAACACGGGAGGGGGGACTGACTGACAGCAATCAATTTGGGTCTGGGAGAGTTTTCTTTGGATTTTATTTGGTTTGAGGTGGTTTTTTTTTTCTTTATTAGTTATATTTTAATGGTCTTATTTCCCATTATGCACGGCAGTGCCTGATACATAGCAAGCATTAAGCATTTCATAAATGTGAGACTGACAACAGAATGAAGGAGTGAATCTCAAATACTAACTCAAACTTCACTCCATCCTTTGCCCTGTGGGTGCCAGTCTTGATCTCCTAATGGCAGGCTGCTGGGGCAGTCAGCTAATCTCTCTGGATGAAGAAGTGCAGAAAACACGTCCTCCTGCCAGTGTTTGTCACCCTTGCCTTAGATTGTTGCCCCATGGGAGGCCCAGCTGCCTGTAACCTCTGGATCGGTCACAAGGTCCTAATTCGGGAGCTGGCATAGCTGTCGGCACAGGAGATGACTTTATCCACTCAGAGAAGGAAGCCTTTCCTCTGAGGCATCTGAGGAATCCCTCATTACATTCCAAACCTTCCCATAAAATAATAACAACATTAATAGCTAACATTTTTGTGTGCTTACATTGTGACAAACACTGCGTGAGGTGTTTTACAAGTGTACCTCATTTAACTGTTGAATATCCTTAAGAGTTCTCCCAGGCTTTCTCAGATCTTTACAGAATTAAGAAACAAAGGCACAGAGAAGTGAATTAACTTGTCCATGGTCACCCAGCCGGCAAACAGCAGAGCTAGGATTTGAACACTTTATTTCTAGAAGCTGCTATACAGAAGGAAAGGGTACAACTGATTGCTCAGGTTGAGAGTAGTTTTCAATTAGTAAATTTAGTCAGGCCCTTTTAAAGTCCTTCCCCCGCTCCCCAAGTTTGAATAATAAATATTCGTTGACCAAATTTGGAAAAATACAAAACTTCCCAAAAATGTGTCATACAAACCCACCAAAAGAGAAAACTACTATTACAATGTTCACAAGTTTTCTTCTAGCTTTCCTCTGTGCTATGTACTCTAACTTAGTCAATATAATATCTGCACTCTCTAAAGAGGCAAGAGGCCTCTTATCTATTCACCTTTCTTGCTAACCTCACCCACTCCTCCTGTGTTATTTCTCTCCTACAGGTCTCTAATGTTAATTAAATGATGCAGTAAAAAATGGAATGTTAATTTATTATAATAATAGGGTTGTTTCGAAGGGCCCTTGAGTCAGTTTTGACTCATAGTGACTCCATGTGACAAAACAGAACTTCCTCAATGGGTTTTCTGGGCTGTATAGGAAGCACAGGTCTTTGTCTTGTGGAACCACTGGTAAGTTCAAATTCAAACCTCTGATCTTTCTGTTAGAAGCAAAGTGCTTAACTGCTGTGCCATCAGGGTTCCTTCTAATAATAGGAGTAGGTGACATTTGAGTGCTCACTGAACACTAGACTCTGTGCTGAGGAAGTCCTTTACCTATGTGATCTCATTTAGGCAATTATTTTAGGTGGGAACCATTATCAACCTGGTTTTACTGATTCAACATGTTGTTCTTCCTCTTCCCAGTGCATTTCTGAACAACTCCGTCCCAAAGCCATTCAGTGAGGCCAACAAGGCATGAGTTTTCATAGAAGAGAGGGCAAGGGGAGCAGTGCTGAGAGGCATAAGGTGGGGTGCTTGAGAAGGAGCAGAGTTCAGATGATGTCTTCTCGAGACTGTGGAGTGACCAGGTGAGGAGGGTCCCTGTAGTTTGTGGCTGTCTTGGTGTTGAATATCGGAACCTAAGCATATTTCAGAAACCCTGAACAATGAGGATGAATGTAGGACAGATTATGCTGAGTGATACAAGTCAGTCATAAAAGGATAATTATGGTATAAGACCACTAATGTAAAAAACTAAGGAAAGATTTACACAAACACAGAGATGGAATCAATCTTAGACTGTTAACAGGAATGAGAAGGGAGGGAGAGTGAGCAAACAATAATAAATATAAATGTTGGAAGGCAGCAATGTAAATGTGATGGGTGGGAGGTGAGGGAAATTGGGAGAATTTGGTCTGGAAAACAATGTATTCAAATTTTGGAAATAAACTAGTATAATAAAACATATATAAAAAAGTTTAAAACAACGAAAAATATATACATTGAGTGAAGAGAGGCAACACACACACTAAGTATTTGAATAGATGTGATTAATTAATTAACAAATCAACACAATCTTTGAACGTGTTAAAGGTCTAGAAGTGAAGAAATAAAGAAAGAACTCTAACTTTGAGGATCGTTATGACTGTTATGTGTTGTCAAGTTGACTATGACTCACAGTGACCTTATGAACAACAAATCTGAACTTTCTTGCCCTGTGCGGCTCCATCCTCACAATCTCTGCCACAGTCAGCTCACTGATACAGTCCCTGTGTCAGTCCATCTCACTGAAGGTCTTCTTCCCTTTCTCTGACCCTCCATCTTTCCCAGCATGGTATCTTTTTTACCAGGACTGACACCTCCTGAAAACATGCCCCAAGCACGTGAGAGGAAATGTCACCATCCTTGCTGCTAAGGAGTAACCTTGTTGCATTTTCTGCAAGATAAAGAATAAAATTCAACATGTGATCTTGGATTGGATCCTTTGCTAAAAAGGGACATTCTTGAAATAACTTAAATCTTGAAACTACTCCACTATGCTTGATTTTAACCTGAAAATTCAGGCAAGGGCAGGGTTCAGCGCTTTTGTTCATAGGGTCACTATGAATGGACAGCACAAACAACAACAGATATCAGATTATCAGTGCCAATTTCCTGAGTTTCACATTAGTGTTGTGCATAGGTGGGAAATAAATGCTTAAATACTGGAGTGTGAAGGGCACAGGTCAGAAAATGGTACTCAAGCAGTTTCAAAGAAGGGAAGTTATTTTTATTGTCCCTCTTTTTTGAGTTAAGTTTAAAATTGCTTCTAAAAAACACTAATTAACATGCCCAAGGTTACCTATCTAATTAGAAGCAATATTCAAATTCAGGTTTATAAAACAAGCTGTCTACTTCTACTCTCTACCATTAATTCACTCTTCTGTAAGACCAACTATGAAAAGGCAGTATCTCCAAGGACATGCCTGTCTTCAAAGGGGCTGTGGTTGCTGTTTGGTATCAGTGAGTCGGCGCAGGCTCGTAGCAACCCTGTGATGTATGACAGAACAAATCATTGCCCAGTCCTGCAACCATCCTCAAAAGGGGCCTAGAATCAGAGAGCTTGGCCAGCTATTGCACTTGGGAAGAAGGAGGGTGTGCTTGTGTTTGCATTTAAAGTCACCCCTGTGACTCAAAGGAGCCCTGATGGCAAAGTGTGTTACCAGTTGGGCTGCTAACTGAAAGGTCAGCAGGTGGCATCAACTAGCCACGCTACAGGTGAAAGATGGCAGTCTCATCATGTTAAGATTTACAGCTTCAGAAACCCAATGGAGGAGGGTCATCATGAACCATATTCAACTCGACAGCAATGGGGTTTGGGTTTGTTCTGTGGCTCAGCCCTATTTCAACAATCAAGCTGCTTACAAAATCACACCCGTGTCTTTAGAACAAAGGGAAGCCTCACTTGCTGTAGCCAGCATCCAGGTATCCCAGGACCTACACTCTCTAGAGAACCAGTGTCACAACATCTTTCCAGAAAGGGGCCACCACAGCTTTCTATCATCCTCCTCCCTCAACCACAGACACTGCCTGTCTGAAAGGTTGTCTTTCGGCTCCATGTTGTTCACTTGTACTGGACAGGTGACCTCACCGGGAGGCCGCTTCATCCCACAAAAATGACAGTCACACCCACTGTCTTCATCAACTTGGGAGGAGCTCTTTAAGACTACACTTACCTTAAGGGAAGTTACACAGCCTGGACCTATGTTCCTAATGACTTCCAAGGGTATCTCATATCTTAATGACTCAGGGTGTCAAAAATTCCATAAAGCCCAGTGTGCAGGCTGTGTGACTTGGGGCACATCACAGTGGTCTGTGTTATATCATGGCCATGGGAACTAGCCAGTGTTACAAGTTTTGCCTACAGCTGTTAGGGCAGTTCAGGAATCTCTCCTTGGACCCTGCTAGGTTTCTGTCATTAAATCTACTGTCCTAAAACTAACAAAGACAAGTCAAGGGATTTTGAGAATAAACTGGACTGAATAAACAAACACCAAATACCATTAACATCAGTAAATGTTCTCTATGGGAACTCTGGTGGCCTAACAGCAAGAAGCTGCTCTGCAGTCCTGAAGGCATGCAGTTCGAGGTCACCAGCTGCTCCACGGGAAAAGGATGGACAATCTCCTCCCATGCAAGTAACTGCCTCTGAAAACCCACCGGAGGGTCAGCTATGGGTCGGTTATGACTCTATGGTACACAACAACAAACAACAATTTGATATATATGAATATCTAACAAAGAATAATGCAAAGGCATTTGACTGTGTGGATCATAACAAACTACAGGTAACATTGAGAAGACTGGGAATCCACTAACATTTAATTATGTTCATATGAAACCTACATCTAGACTTGTCTGAATGGAGCAAGGAAAAACTGCATGATTTAAAATCATGAAAGGTATGCATCAGTGTTGTATCTTTTCTCCATACGTGTTCAGTCTGTATACTGAGCAAATTATTCAAGAAGCTGGACTCTGTGAAGAAGAATGTGCCCACAACGAGGAGAGAACAAAACAGATGAATGAGACCTTCTAAGAATCAAATCCCTACGCACATCTCAAAACTTCTCCAACAGGGTAAAAAGGTAAGCAGATTGGGGAAAAATATTTGGTAATGACATATCTAAAAAGGGACTCATAACTAAAATTTATAAATACTCCAGAACCTCAAAAACAACAACAAAAAAGTTTAGCAATCCAATTGCAAAAGGGGCACAAGATACAAATGGGTACTTTACCAAAGAAGACATTCAGGTGGAAAACAAACATATGAAGAAATGTTCAAAATCCCTAGCTCTCAGAGAGAGCCCAATCAAAACAACTATCAGATATCATCTTACCCTGCATGTTGTTATGTGCCATCGAGTCCCTTGAGATTCATAGCAACCCTACGTACAAGAGCCCTAGTCCCTGCTCTATCCCGTGCCAACCTTCCTGTCTCAAACACCCTCATTCCCACCACCTCAATCACAGAATCAATCTATCTCATGGAGGGTCTTCCTCTCCTGCACCATCCCTCCACTATCCCAAACATGATGTTCCTCTCCAAGGACCAGTCCCTCTTTGCAACATGCCCAAAACATGTCAGACGAAACTTCAGAATCCTTGACTACAAGGAGCATTCTTGCTTCACCCTCTCCAGGACAAACCTGTTTGTTCTCCTAGCAGTCCATGGTATATTCAACACTCTTATTTAGCACCACAGCTCAAAGGCAATCACTTCTCTTTCTATCATCCCTAGTCATTGTCCAACTCTCTGATGCATAGCACACAACTGAGAAAACTATAGCCCCGATCAGGCGCACCTTAGTCTCCAGCCTGACATCATTGCTCTTCAGTACTCTTAAGTGGTCCCTCACAGCTGACTTTCCCAATGCATTTCTTCTCCTGATTTCCTGGCTGCTGGTACTAAGAGTGTTGACAGTGGAGCCAAGTAAACGAAAATTGTTAACACTCTCAATCTCTTCACCATCCATACTGATGCTGCTAATTGGCCCAATGGTGAGAATCTTTGTTTTCTTGATGTTGAGCTTCAATTCTTATTGAAGGCTGCAGTCCTTGACCTTCTGCAGCAAGCACTTCAGGTCCTCCTCAGTTTCATCAAGCAGGGTTGTGTCTTCTGCATAATGCAGGTTGTTGATGACTCACCAGTCCTGATATCACATTCCTCCTCCTACAGCCCAGCATCTCAGATGATCTGTTCTGTATGTGGATTGAAAAGGTATGGAGACAAAATACATCCCTTTTTTTTTAACATTTTTGTACTTTATTTTTTCTAAAATTATTAATTTTAATGAA
>NW_006399788.1:13179471-13188867 GCF_000299155.1 Elephantulus edwardii | reverse complement strand
GTTATCCAGTTATTTTGTCATTATCAAATCATGCCCCTTTTTTTTCTGGAAAGGAAAAAAATGGTTTGTTTTCATTTCTAGTTCATATCTTGTGTAGTAAAGAAAAAATTTCTTTGTTCAATGTAATCTTCATTCAAAATGCAATTGCAATTTTAAGGTTGTTCATGTGTATGATAGTAAATAGTTGATTTTTGCGATTAAAAAAAAGGAGTTTTAAAAAAGAATGGAATATGGCATCAGGATTGGAGGAAGACTTATCAAAAGCCTACATTATGCAGATGGTACCACTTTGCTGAAAGTAAGAACTTAAAACATCTGCAGCAGAAAAATCAAAGACTGGAGCTTTCAATAGGGTTTACATCTCAGCATCAAGAAGATAATCTCAACATCAAGAAGATAAAAATTGTCACCACTAAACTGATAAGCGGCATCATGATGAGTGGGGAAAAGACTGATAATATCCATAATTTCATTTTACTTGGATCCACAATCACTAGCTATGCTTCCAACAGTCAAGAAAACAAAATAAGTATTAATTGCCTTGGGCAAGTCAGCTGTCAAGGATCTCTCTGAAGTAATAAGAAGCCCTGATTTCAATTTACAGACAAAGGTACACCTGATTCAGTTCTTTTCAATCACTTGCTATGCATCTGAGAGCTAGAAATTAAAAAGGATGATAGAAAACGAATTGATGCTTTTGAGTTTTGGTGTTGGAGAAGGGTACTGAATATCCATCTGAGGGACTATCAAAAGAACAAACAGACACGTCTTGGAAAAATGCAGCCATAACACTCCTTGAAGGCAAAGACAACAAAGCTTCATCTCAGACTTTGGGGCACCTTGCTAGGAGAGGCTATTCCTTGAACAGGGGCATAATGCTTGGAAAGGTGAGGATGAAAGATATGACGGTGAAAGATAAGATGATCCTCAGATGGATTGACACAATGACTGCAGTAACTGGCTCATGGCTGAGGATGGCACAGGTTCAGGCCTGCTGTCCAGGCACAGAAAAGGATAGGGTTCAGGCCTGTTGTCCACAGGGTCACAATGAGGAAGTACTCAACAGCACCTAACAACAAAGAATAGACAAGGATATACTCAATGCACATCCAGTGTGTAAGAAAATGGGCATTCCAGAACAGATGGTCATGGGGACCAGGCACCTAATTTCATTGTACTCCCTCGCTCTTAGCTCTTTTGTTATGTGCCCAGCCATGCTAAGCCTCACAAGTTAACTTCCTTTCTCTTGCAGGGAAATACAAACCAAGTTTATTTTATTTAACAGTCATAATGGGAAGGTGCTACAGTTCCACATATTTTGTAAATCTTCATAACAGTGAACTGTTGCAAACACTTACAAATGACTGAGATAAGTTGCCTCCGACGGGTTCGCAAGGCTGGTGAGCATAGGGCACCCAGAAGCCGCCACAGAGCATCCTCTGACTGGCTCCCCTCCACTCGTCTCAGTCTAGAAAGGAAGCTCCCCCCCCCCATCATCTCATTCCCTCCCCTTAAGGCAACCACATCTCCCTCTGGCCAGACAGCCCTTGTCTCTCAAGGTCCTGGCCTGCTCTGCCCTGCCATTCACAAACTCGTGCAACAACCCCTCCCTCAATATCCCTTCCCTACACCCCCTCCGGTTTTGTGAGCCCACTTTCAGGATCCCTTCTATTTTGTATTCCAGTTTCACATCCCCACTCAGTGCGAAGCACACAGTAGGTCTCGTTAAGGGTTACCGAGTGGCTCCCATCCCCACTTCGCTTGGCACTGTTAGGCCCTGGCAAGGGGGCTAGGAGGGGGAACAAGAATGCAAACACCAGGCTGGATGGCCTCGCGTGGAGCTGATAAGGTGGACTAACGGCCTTGCCAACCACGGGCTGTAAACTAAGAAATGGAATGCAACTCCCTTCTTCCCGAAGACCTCACTTATAAAAACCCCATCCCAACCCCCCGAAGATGCGAATTCTCTGCTCTGCCCCTTCAGGACAGAGGATTCGCCCGGGAGCTCCACTAGAATAAAGATGTAACTTTAAACTCTATCTTTCGCTGACTTGTTTCAGGAAAGCTGCTATACAGGCACCTCCGGCGCAGCGCGCACATAGGGAAGAACAGCCCGGGAAGAAGCCTGCGGTGAGCGAGCGGAATGCTCGTCTGCGTGGCGACGGCGCCAGAGCAAAGGCCTTGGGCCTTCAGGGCGGCTGTGGAACCTGGCTGCCGGCCGCAGTTCCCGCGCAGATGAGGCCCACTCGAGGGGTGTCCTCAGCGCCGGGGGGTGGCCTTTTCCGTGTGGCCTTTTTCGGGAACCCGTCCTCCTCCCCGCCCCCAAGGCTCAGGCTCTATCTTCTCCATAATGGATAGTAACGTTCACTAGGGACACTCTCCTCAAAGACAGAAGGGCACAGCTGACCCGCAGACACCAGGCCTCCGCCCCAGGCCCCCACACCAGCCCCTCCTGTTCGCCCCTGACCCATATCCCTGCTCTTTTCCAGTCTCACGTCCCCACTCCTCTTTTCTGCCCGCCTTCCCCCAGGCTCCTCCTTCCTCTCTTCCGTTTATCTTTCTCCCGACCTCATCCTACCCAGCACCCTGCGCACCCCGCAGCGCATCCTCAGGGCGCACGTCACCGCTCATCCCACCTCCTTCGCAGCCAATCAGCCCTCTCGTCCCCACCCAGCCTCCTTTCCCCTGGAGGAGCCCGAGGATGGAGGGGCGTTAATTGTGCACTCTGTGTAGAGTAACCTTGTAGGAGGGCAAGGCCAGGTGCTGGAGAAACCAGAAAATGGGGGGGGGGGGCCGAGGGGGAGTGGGTTCCAGGCGTCAATCATTTCGCTGCAATCAGCGAGGTGGGCTCAATACAGTCACGTGTGTTTAGCACTTTTATGATTTACAGACGATCTCCTTTGAGCCTCGGAACAACTCAGTGAGACTTGTATTATTATCTCCTCCCCCGCTCCCCCCGCAACAGATGAGAAAGCGAGTTAAAGCTTAGACAGGTGAAGTAACTTGCCCGAGGTCCCTGGCGGAAGGAAAAGGCTAGGTGCCAACAGACTCAAGCCCACGTTTGAGGCCAAGGTACTCCTACTCGAAAGCTGAGAACAAGTTGAGGCATGGTTGGTATTTTCCACCTGCCCACAGTTCTATTTTTGCAGATGGGGCGGGACGGGGGGCGGGGGGAAGGATGGCTTGAATGGGGAGCAGATTCAGGCGTCAATATTTATGTAAAGGGAGAAGAGATAATGGAGGTATTCTGAAGGGTCATCTTGGGCCTGGCTACTGCTGGTAAAAGCTCGGCTGTTAAAAGGGGGAAATTTGCATTTTAAAAAGACTGCCAAAGATAGAAATGTGTTTAACATTCTAATGAAACCGATGAACTGTGTTAGATATCAGGGAATTTCTAGTGGCCTAGTGGAGGAAGAACGTCTACTTTCCCGAGGCCTGACCCCAAGGCCTAAGCATTCCTGGAGAAAATCTGATCACATATTGACAGGACCCCTACCCCAAAGTCTGGAACAAACTACCATCCCCTCTAAATCTCCTTAGCCCCTAAAAAAGGAAACTCTTTGTCTGCCTGCAGGCCATTCTGGTCTCCCTCGAGGTATATCTCTCTGATCTACTTAATGGCCTGTTCACTACTTGGGACCAGCTTCTTTTCTTTCTTTCTCTCTCCCACTCCCTCAACTCTTTTTTTTCTGTGTAACAGCCCATCCTGTAGGGCAGCACCACAACAAACCCACCTGAGACTCCTTCGGAGAATGATGAGCAGTCTCCTATGTGATTTGATGTTGTTGTAGGCAATCAAGTGGAATCAACTTGTAGCCAAACCTCTATCGAGTTATCAGAGACTGGGAGGAAATTGCCCATATTTCTCCTGCAGAACAGTGTTAGACTCGAACTTTCGCCCCTGTGGTGGCAGCGCAACTCCTTACCTTGTACACTACCAGTGTGATCCTGGAAACCCACTGGGGGGCAGCTGTGAGTTCCTTCCCGCTTCACAGCAATGAGTATGAGTTTGCTCTGTGTGCTTGTGCGTAATAGATGCCAACTGCCCTGCGGTCAATTTTAACTCACAGTGACCCTGTAGGACGAAGTAGAACTGGCCCACGGGTCATCCTTGGCACCAGCAGTCAGGAAGTTAGGAAATGTATTGCACTGGGCAAGTGTGCTGTCAGGGACCTCTCTAAAATGGTGAAGAACAGTGAGGTCAGCTTGAAGACTAAGGTGCACCTAATTAAGGTCGTGGTCTTCTCAGTCACCTGCTATGCATCAGAGAGCTGGATAATGAATAAGGATGACGGAAGTATGATGCTTTTGAGTTGTAATGCTGATGAAGAGTTCTGAATATCCCATGGACTGACAAAAGAACAAACAAACATATGTTTGGGGGGAAAATGCAGCCAGAGTGCCCCTTGGAGGCAAAGATGGCAAAGCTTCATCTCTCATACCTTTGACATGTAGCTAGGTGAGGCTATCCCTTGGAAAGCTTGTCATGCTTATAAAGCATATAGGATTAGCAAAGGATACAAAGACCTCCAGTGAGATGGATTGACACTGTGTCTTCATCAATGGGATCTAGTGTGTCAGAGATGATGAGGATGGCACAGGATAGGGCAGGGTTCAGGTTGGCTGTTGACAGGGTCACTATGAGTGGTACTTAACAGCACCTAACAACAATCTTTAGGGAAGTAGGTAGCCAGGTGCTTGGTGGAACTGAACTGCCAACCTTTCTGTTTTCAGTCTAATGCTTTAACCATTGCACCATCAGGTCTCTAGTAAATAAAGACAGGAGGTTTTGAGTGGCAACATTTTATCTGTGAATGTCTCTATATAAACATCAAGCCGGATAGCCTGCATTCTAGTGCCTTGCCATCTTATAGGGTTTCTCAAATTACTGCACTCAAGTAGCCCTCCAAGGACACACCAAACCCAAAAGGTTCTCAAGAGGTGCGTCAGGTGAGTCTGCAGGCAGGGTAGTTCAGTGGTAGCATTCTTTCATGCAGGAGACCCGTTTCCATTTCCAGCCAATGTATCTCCTGTGCAGCCACCACCCAGCTGCCATCAGAGGCGTGTGTGCTGCTACAATGATGTGGTCGCATCACTAGCAGAGAGGGGTGGGGATACAGGCCACACTGCGTGACTCTGTCAGGCAAAGTGACACCAAAATGTTTGTGCCATGTTTCAGCAGATATTCATTACTTCTAATAAAATCGTCATCACAATAGTTGTAACAATGAAAGCATTCCTCTTAAGCCAAGTTTATGGGAATCAAGAAACCAGTGGGGCTAAAGCGCTCGGCTAATTTACTTTGGAAACATTCTAATGTGCTCCAGTTGGAGGTGATGTTATTACCTCATCACAATGGTGGCTTCAAACACTTGGCTTCATCTGCAAGCACTATGAGCAGGGGCTGCTGCTTTCCTTGCTGGCAGACTCCAGGGTGGGGAGATAAAGGACATCATTACCGCACCAAGGGATCTGAGCCCTCATGACACTACTAGAATGCTGAAGAGGTGTAAGCAGTCTTCAGACTAAGACTAAGAAGAAAGGTCTGGCAATCTTCTTCCTAAATTCAGTCAATGGAAACATGATAGATCACAAAGTTCCACAATGGAGATGGCACAGAGCCAGGAAGTCATTTATTGGGTTGTGCATGAGGTTACTATGAGTTGGGGCCATTTCGGGGGGGGGGTGCTAACAACAACAAAGTGAACCCACTTCATAGGCTACTGCTCTTGTCTCCTTCATGAACTGGCTCTGCATCAGCTTCCCTGGCCTTCAAGGCTACAGTTGGAAACTTGCAGCTCTAGCTGCTGCTTCCCCCAGATAACAAACAGCAAGTCTCACATTTCCCGTCCTCCTCAGATGCCTACTCAAAGGCCTCCTTCTCAATGAAGACTCCCTAGACGGCTGTTGTTAGGTGCTGTCGAGTCAACTACAACTCAGTGACCCTGCAAACAACAGAACTGAACCTCACCCTCCCCTGCACCATCTTCATGATCTGTCATACTCCAGCCCACTGTTAGCAGGTACTGTATCAATCCATTCAAGAGTCTTCCTCTCTTTCTCTGACCTTCTGCCTTTTCCAGCATGATCTCTGACAACATGCCCAAAAGTATCTAGGATGAAGGTTCACCGTCCTTGCCTCTAAGGAGCACTGCTGTTGTACTTCTTTCAACATAAATTTGTTTATTCTTTTGACAGTTCATGGAATATTCAATGCTCTTATCCAAGACCACATTCAAAACTATTCATTTGTCCTCAGTCTTCCCTACTCATTGCCTGACTCTCTTGGATCTCTAGACTACTTCATTTAAAAATTGTTATCCCTTCCCCTGTTCGGATACTGTCTAATTGTTCCTCTTAGCCATTTTCACGGTGTAAGCAGTGCTTCACAAGCTTTAAAATGACTGTGAATCACTTGGAGATCCTGTCAGGACAAAGCAGATGCTGATTCAGTTGGCTCAGGGTGGAGTTCAAGTTTCTAACGAGCGCCTAGGTTATGCTGATCCTGCTTCATGGTGGATCTGTATATGGCACTTTCTGGAGAAATAATTCAATATTCTGTGCTGTGTTTTTCCCAAGTACTTTGTGTTTGTTTCTTTGCCTTTGCCCATGAGGGTAGAGCTCGAGCCTATTTTGTTCCCTGCATGCAGTGAAAGGTGGAGGGGCAGAGAAAATAAGACCTTCAGCAGGGTGGGCTGACACAGTAACTATAACAGCGGGCTTAGAGAGGGTGAGTGGAACATGACAGGGCACGGTTCAGATCCGCTGCTCACAGGGTGGCCCTGCGTGGGACTCAACTCGACCGCATCTCACAACAGCAACAACGATATGTCCTCAACACCTAGCACAGTCCCTGGCACATAGCAAGGGCACAAAGTGGTTTGTTGTAGATGGAAAGAAGAAGTAAATCTAATTCGACCCAAAGGAGAAAGCAGAGGTAACAGATCTACAATCAGACGAGGTAGAATTTCATGTAAAAATGCTAAGTGAAGCAAAATTTCATGTGTATTTCCAAAAAGGGGAGAAATACTAATCACAAACCTGTAGGGATTATTTACTTTGTTTTGGGGAGTTTTTTGTTTTTAGACAAAAGGAAAATGGTCAAAATGACATTGACATTAGAAACTTTAACTTACTTTTATGGTCATATACAAAAAGTGACAATTTGAATAATGATGTGATCTTGACGTGTTCAGTGTTCATAAAACCTTATTCTAAAAGCTAGACATTTTTAAAGTGGTATAATTTTACAGGATACAACATTTAATTGCAGTACTATAAAACCATATGGAAATTTCTACTCTCTAAACAATTTTTACACTCTACAAAACACTCTGTAATTCTTGAGTAAAAAAAAAATATAATGAGGAGAAACACATATTAAAAATGAGTGTAAGAAAACCAGGAGGAAGGAATTAATCAGGATGATGAAAAACTAATTCTTTAACTCACCAACAACATAATAGACAAACTTATATTTATAAATGAATTCTTTGGAAAATTAAAAACAGTAGTAAACAGACAAAAAAAATCCCCCCAAAGTTGAATGTTTGGTTTGCTTTTTTTCCCCATTAAAAAATAAATGGGCATGAGTGCTGACCAGGAATTGGAAAAGAGGTGCAAAAAAGAGGAAAAAAACCAAAGCAATGTTATTTCTTTCCTCCCTGCTGCCTCCAGGCACCAAAGGCTGGCCCCCATTGGGTTCACCTCAGAGTATGCAAGCCAGACATGCCAGGTTTGTGGTCCTGGGCAAATTACTTAGCCTGTCTTTGAGTTTCAGCATGCTTATCTGTGCAATAGAAATTGTGCCTGCCTTTCAGGATCCTTGGGAGAAATTACTGAGCAACTTATTGGAAAGAACCAAATATAGAACTTGGCACAAAGGAAGAACTCAATGAGTACTTATTATTATCTTGTTGATGGTGATGTTGTTATGAAAATATTAGCATTAGCCTTAACATTGTTGCTGCTGTTGTTGTTGTTGTTACTGTTGTTAGATACTGTTTAGTTGAGACCCTATGAATAACAAATCTAAACCCTGTCCTAGCCTATGCCAGCTTCATCATCTCTGACATACTTGAGCCCATTGCTTCAGTCACTGTGTCAATCCATCTCACTGACTGTGGTCCTCTCTTTTTTACCAACCCTCTACCTTTCCAAGCATGATGTCCCCCTCTAAGGAATAGCCTCTCAGAATAAAATGCCAAATGTATGTGAGACAGCGATTTGTCATCTTTGCCTCCTGGAGCACTCTGGCTGCACTTTTTCCAAGACATATCTGTGTGTTCTATCGACAGTCCAGGGGATATTCAGTGCTCTTCTCTTAACACCTCAGCTCAAAGGCATCAGTTCTTCTTCTGTCATCCTTATTCATTGTCCAGCTCTCATATGCATAGCATGTGATCAAAAAGACTATAGCCTGAATCAGATGTACTTTAGTCTTCAAACTGACTTGCTCTTCAGTATTTTGGAGAGGACAGTCGACTTGCCCAATAAAATATGTCTTCTAATCTGACTGCTGGTACCAAGGGTGTTAATTGTGGATTGAAGGAAGATGAAATCACTGACAACTTCAATCTGTCTTTAGGAAGTCATAAACGAAGAGAGTGCAGGATGTTCTAATCCATTGCCAAGTCTGGAGCCCTGCTCTACTTGTGATGGTGAAAAGGGGGAAAAAGGTGACAGTACAACAGGCCAGTTCAGTCTTGGGGAACACAGGCTGGTCAAGCTCACCATTAGCTTCTCCTTTATCCTCACATTACAGATGCACTAGGGTTCAAACGACAGTATGATCAACTATGAAGAGGGACCTGCACTAGCTGCCCCTAAGGTTATTCATAACTTTGGTCATTCAGGGCTAGGGAAATCCAAGAACAAACAATGTAAAGGGAAGTGATTTGGAGAGGAAGAGGGTCATGTCTTACGAGGTCACAGTGCGGGTTTTACCCTCAAAGTTATTTTAGTCTCCTGCTTGCCTATTCTTGGAAAGGTAGGAAGTGTTTGGAGCACAGCAGGCAGGAGTCCTTGTATCCCAAGGAGGTTTATGTGGGAGAACCTGGAATGTGGCAGGGAATTGTGCAAGGGGCTATGGCAGCTGTATCATGGAGGCATAGAATAGTTGAGAAATTCTAGGTGTTGAGCCTCACTCACTCACTTGGGCAACCTTGCTCACTGGCTCTTACTTCCTACAGACAGGTAAGGAAGCATGGGCAAATGCCAGATTCCTGGACAGAATAAAGTAAAGATCTGAGAGATATGCAGCCATTAAAACCACGTAGAAGTCAACAGTAGCAATGCCTGCCTTTACATTGTATACATGGCCCACACAATCATGCCTGCCAGAAAAGCTGATGCTCCCAGCTGGTGCTGTCTCTTCCTGCCCTCAATTAAGCAGAG
>NW_006399788.1:13173856-13176128 GCF_000299155.1 Elephantulus edwardii | reverse complement strand
TAACTTATATATGAAGCTTCCATGGCTTCTGTGATTTCAAACACATCAGCTGATGGTAGTTCCTTATGTTGGGATCAGTGTCTCTGAAGTTTAGTCGCAATTATTTATCGGTCAAAGGCAACTATAAAACTTGCCCAACATAGCTTGGGGCAATCATCCTCCACATTCCAAGACAATCCTGCTCAGTTGTTATGATTTTAATGAAGTTGACACTGGGGCCCAAAGAATGAACATGTGACCCAGTTTCTGGTCAATCTCAATTCCCCAAAGCCCTTGATGCTACAAATGGTTCAGGCACAGACCAATCTGACACACATAATGGCGACAGAGCAGGGGCAGGGCTTACTATTGAGCTTGGGGATCTTTTTTTCTGAGATTACCTTCTGTAAAGCTGGATGTGACGGGGAGTGGGGATGGAGGATCCCGGTGCTGTAACCTTTGCCACCTTGTGGAGAAATCATTCTAAGGAGGAAGCAACACTGAAGGCAGTAGAGCCACTTCCTTGTACTTCAAGTGATGACAATCAGTACACTGATCTTTTCCTGCTTACGCTGAGGAGTTTCTGATACTTCACCTTAAACAGCCCAGACTAACACACTTGACAGATGGTGTTACCTCTGTACCTCTTGCTTCCAGCAAACACACACAAGAAATCTTTGTGGAGTAATATCATCATTAAGCCATATTTTGCCTGAGGATGAAGTTTCGACAGCTATTCTCATCAGATCCATGACTTCTTCACTCTCCTATCTAACTTTGCCCCCAGCAACTACACTGACCTAATTCTTAAGACATACAGGTCCTCTTCATATTCTCCCTGGTTTGCTATAAAATCTCTCTTTCCTTTTTATCTCCTTTAGTCCTTTCGCCATACTGTCCTTCCCCACCCCCAAGGCCCAACAAACTTGACTGTATCATTCCTCTGGTTAAACAGCTCCATTGGTTCCTCAGAGTCTGTGGGAAAAATCCAAGACTTTCAACATGTCAATCATGTATCTAAAAAGCTCTAACTTGTCTGCCCTCATTCACTTGACTATCTCCCATTCTTTGGTGGTACTAAATTATTTGATGCCAGTGTGTGTGGGTAGAGTTGTTCTCTCTCTATGCCCTTGAGTCAGCAGCTTACCCCTCAGGAGGTTTTCAGAGCCTGTAAATTGCACAGGAAGACATTGTCCACCTTTCTTCCACAGAGCAGATGATGGATTCGAATGGCTTTATGTCTGGGTTGGCAGCACAACTCCTTAACCACTAGACTATCAGAACAGCCTTGGGCAGTAGAATCAGTTAACATGTTAGCTTCTAACCTCGGCTAGAGGTCCGAGGCTAACTAGAGGTGCCTCAGAAGAATGATCTGATATCTATTCTGGAAAAAAAAAATCAGGGGAGCTCTGGTGGCCTAGTGGTAAGGAGCTGCAACTACAATCCCAGAGGCGCACAGTTCGAATCCACCAGATGCTCTGCTGGGGAAGGAGGGACAATCTCCTCCTGTACCAGTCAGATCTGATTTAACGGTAAACTCACACAAAAATAATAAAATAAAATACAAAATCAAATGTTGAAAATTCTATAGAGCGCAGTTCTGAATTAGTTCATCCTAAATATTCTACACAAACTCACATTATAATTTTGTAAGCACAGTTTTGCCCAAAGTGGGGTTGGGTTTTTTTTTTTATCTTTCAGTTGATTCACAGAACTCCCAAAACTCATTGCCATCAAGTCTGAACTGATTCCCAGCTTACCTTCCAGGCATTCGCAGAGGCTGTACTCAGCACAGGTGAGGCTGCCCAGCTTTCTCCCAAAGTGTTGCTCATAGGGCCCAACTACAGTCTTTGGGTTTACAGCGTGATGCCCTACAGACTTCGCCACCAGACTTCCCTGATTCACAGGCCAGTTAGTCCCAATTCCTTTCTCCTACCTGCCTCTGTATTGGAGCTGGAAAATTGAAATCCTTTTTTTCCATGTCTCCATTGCTGCTAAGGCTCATTATTAAACACAGGGATGGCTAATGACTTACACAGAAAAATCCTGCAGAAAGATTCTGAGAACATTTTTTTTCTTTCTTGACAAAAGAGAAACACCGACTAGCACTATCTTCTTTCATGCTCTGCTTTTGGATGAGAACAGCAGTGACAACTGTTGCAGTCTACCTATAACTGTGACTAAAATGACAAGACAATTCCAGAACCTTTGGCCCTGACAGTGCTGGTTAAATGAACCACCTGGAGTGACTGACTACTTCTTCCCACAAGTTCTCATTATCTTCTCTTTCATT
>NW_006399788.1:13166936-13173206 GCF_000299155.1 Elephantulus edwardii | reverse complement strand
GGATCAGGCACACCTTAGCCATCAGCCTGATGTCATTGCTCTTCAGTACTCTTGAGAGGTCCCTCACAGCTGACTTTCCCAATGCAATTCATCTCCTGATTTCCTGGCTGCTGTTACCAAGAGTGTTGACTATGGAGCCAAGCAAACTAAAATTGTTAACACTCTCAATCTCTTCACCATCCATACTGATGCTGCCAATGGCCCAATGGTGAAAATCTTTATTTTCTTGATGTTGAGCTTCAATCTGTATTGAAGCCTGCAGACCTTGACCTTCTGCAGCAAGCGCTTCAGGTCCTCTTCAGTTTCAGCAAACAAGGATGTGTCATCTGCATAACGCAGGTTGTTGATAGCTTCCACCAATCCTGATGCCACATTACTCCATAAAATTTGTGATTTTCACCATGCTTAAGTGTGCAGTTCAGGAGCTTTAATTACATTCTCAGTATTTCAACAATGCACATTATTTTTTAAAAATTTTTTATATTTCTTTTCTTTTATTCTAATTTACTTATAATGTTCGAATACATTGTTTTTTTACAAAATATCTTTCCCATTTCTTTCACCCCACCCACCCATCAAATTGTGCAACCCTATGATTAACACACTGCAACCATCCCCATTATGACCACCACCACAGCCTAATTCCAATACCCTTTCTTCACTTCAAATAGAAACTCATTACCCTATGAATCATTCTCTACTAGATGGCACATAACAATACTCATTAAACAGTAACACTTTAATCTTCACTTCCCCTAAAAGATTTGGAAACTTCTCATTTGTGTCTCTATAAATTGGCCTTTTCTAGATATTTGGTAGTCTCTGAGTGATGCAAATCACTAATACATTCAGCTACTAATTAAATATTTGGTGAATCAAGTCTATCCAAAGGCACCTCAGAAGAAAGACGTGGTGATCCAATCCTAAAAATGTAGCCATTAAAAGCCAGAAATTCTATACTGAGGTGTATAAAGGAGGCAGGTTACTGTAAGACAGAAAAACAAAGCTTTAAGAGTGCTGAAGAGCGTTCATTATAGTCTAGATACAAAGGTGCACCTAATCCAGGCCATGTTCTTCTCAATTACTTGTTATACTTCAGAGAGTTGGACAATGACTAAGGATGACAGAAGAAGAATAGATGCCTTCAAGCTGTGGTGCTGGAGAAGAGTTTTGAACATACCATGGACTGCCAAGGGTGAAACCAAGTCTCTCCTTGGAGGCTAGGATTTTGAAGCTACATCTCACTTTGGGCACGTGACCAAGAAAGATCGGTCCTTGGAGAAGGTCATCATGCTCAGAAGGGTGGATGGACAGGATAGGAGAGGGAGACCTCAGATTAAACGGATTGATACAGTAACTAGGGTGATAGGGGTTGCTGTGTTGGAATTAGTGAGACTGGCTCAGGGCAGGGAAGGGTTCAGAGCTGCTATACATAGTGTCACTAAGCATCACAGACAACTCAATGGCACACAACAACAATAACATACTATGACAGGTTTGGAAGCAGGAGTGGCATCCACTTCCTAAAAGTCATGCCTCTGGAAACTCTATGAACTTTGATA
This sequence comes from Elephantulus edwardii, assembly GCF_000299155.1. Classification (NCBI taxonomy): domain Eukaryota; kingdom Metazoa; phylum Chordata; class Mammalia; order Macroscelidea; family Macroscelididae; genus Elephantulus; species Elephantulus edwardii. The sequence goes on along the minus strand of NW_006399788.1, from coordinate 13,171,644 downwards.
AATGTGGATAGTTGTAGTGGGACTTGAGGCCTTTTGTTTATAGGGTCACTATGAGTCTTGTTGGACTCAAAAGCAATCAACAATAACAATAAGACTTAATGGATTACCAATAGGTATTTTAACAAAATGGATATAGAAGTGGACATGCTAATTCACCTATGCCAAGAAATTTAGAAGTAGCTATCTGGAAAACTGACAGGAAGAGATGCAAATGCATGCCCATTCCTAAGAAAAGTGAGCCAACAGAGTGCAGAAATCATAGAATAACATCATTATATCACATGCAAGCAAAATCTTGCAGAAGATTATACTCCACAAATGTTGGAACAGTACATCACAGGGAGCTCCCAGAAATTCAAGTTGGATTCAGAAGGGGCAGTGGAATGAAGAACATCATTGCTGATGTCCAATGAATTTGGCTGAAAAGAAAAAATACCAGAAAGATGTTTACTTGTGTCTTACTGGATACATAAATGCACTGAATTGTGTAGATCATAATAAATGAAGAATTGAATAGGAGGGGGAAATGGGAATTCCAAAACACTTAACTATGCTGATGTGGAACCTGTACATAAAACAAGAAGCTGTCATTAGAACAGAACAAGGGGGTGCTACATGGTTTAAAATGAAAAAAGGTTATATCTTAAAATTAAGAAGAAGGTCTAGATCCTTTCATTATAGTTAATCAGTCTGCATTATATATCTAGATATACCTATTATATATTCTGCCGAATATATAATCCAAGAAGCTGGACTATATGTAGAACAATGTGGCATCAGTATTGGAGGAAAACTCATTAGCCACCTATGATATGCAAATGACACAAATTTGCTTGCAAGAAGTCAAGAAGATTGATCCATTACTATCACTCATGGAAGCACTAGATAAGAAATCTAACAACCTATTACAATAAGCAAATCTGCTACCAAAGACATCTTTAAATTATTAAAGAGCCAGGATGTCACTTTGAGGACTAAGGGGTGCCTGCCTTTATATTTTCATTTGTTTTGTGTATATCTGAAATTGGACAATGAATAAGAACTTGGTAAAGAAAAACTGGCACCTTTGAATTGTGGTATGAAGAAGAATACTGAATATCCCACGGACTGGAAAGAACAAACAAGTCTGGCTTGGATTAAGTGCAGTGATAATCCTCCTAGATGTAGCAATGGAAAGAGTTCATCTTACAAATTTCAGGCACTTTTTTAAGAGGAGGCAGTCTCTGGAGTCTCTTCCATTAGGCTTGGTAGAGAGCAAATAAAGAGGAAGAGTCTCTGTGAGATGGGTTGATAACAGCAGCTTTAACAATGAAATTAATATAATAGCAGTTGTGAGGATGGCACGGGATCAGGCCGTGTTTCCTTCTGTTGCATATAGGGGTTGCTATGATTTGAGGCCAACTTAACAACATCTAACAACAGCAACATTAGCTTGAGTTGGAAACGAGTGAATGGCGACTGGGGTACTGGTTAGAGATTTCACGTAAGTAGAATCATGCAGTGGTATCCTTTTTGGTTGGGCTCTTTATGATGGGCATGGTTTCACAGTTCAACTCTGTAGTAGTGTGTATCTGAACGTTATTCCTTTTTATGTCTAGAATACAAAATTCCAGTATATTTATAGACTACATTTTGTTTATCCTGTTACTTACTAGGTAATGAACACTTGTTTCTACCTTTTGAGTACTGTGAATAATGTCACTATACACAACCACATACAAATATCTGATTCTCTATCAGACATATATTTAAGAACAAAATTATTGGATTATGGTAGCTCTATATTTTTGGTATGTTGCTGCTGTTGTATGCTGTCAAGTTCGAACTGACTCATAGCTGACAGTCTAGTGGGTTTTCAGAAGCAGTAAGTTTCATGGGAGGAGATTGTGTAGCCTTTTTCCACAGAGCAGTCAGTGGATTTACAACCAATGCTTTGGGTGTTGCAGCAACCAGGCCAGGGTCCACTTGTGGAACAGACCATAATTTGTGAGGTGCAAGGTTAAACTGAAGCTGAAGAAAATTAAAACCAGTCCACAGGAAGCAAAATATGACAAGAGATGAATCATCTCAATAACAGGTTTGGACATCATTGAACGCCAATGATTGAATACCAGAGAACTCTTGAAGAACATCAAGGATACCATCCATGGAGAGAGCAAGAGTCATTATAAAGAAGGAGAAAGAAAAACCAAAATGAATATCAGAAGAGACTCTGACAATTGCATTAGAGCATCGTGAAGCCAAAACAAAAGGAAGGTGTGCTGACGTAAAAGAGCTGAGCTGAAGATTTCAAAGGGCAGCTTGAGAAGATAAAGCAAAATATAACAAAATGTGCAAAGAATTGGAGTCAGAGAATAAAAGTGGAATAATTGGCTTGGCATTTCTCGAGCCAAAAGAACTGAAAAACAAATTCAAGCCTTGAGTTGCAATACTGCAATATTATAGGGAAAGTCTTGAATGATCCAGGATGTATCTAAAGAAGAGGGAAGGAATACACAAAATCACTGTACCAAAAACAATTAGTTGACATTGAAAACTTTCAGGAGGTACCATATGAAAAAGAGCCAACAGTGATGAAGGATGAAGTTCAAGCTGCATTGAAGGCACTGACAAAAAAGAAGCCGCAGGAATTGATGAGACCAACTGAACTCTTAACAACTAACAGATGCAGTCCTGGACGTGCTCACCAATTTATACCAGGAAATTTGGAGAACAGTTACTTGGCCAACTAATGGAAAGAGATCCATATTTGTCACCATTCCCAAGAAAAATGATCCAACAGAATGTGCAAATTATCAAACAATATTAATATCACATGCAAGCAAAATGTTGCTGAAGATACCCCAAAGTGGCCAGAACAGTACACTGACAAAGAACTGCCAGAAGTTCAATCCAGATTTAGAAGAGGGTATGACATCGGGGATATCATTGCTGATGTCAGATGGATTCTGACCGAAAGCAGAGAATACCAGAAGAATGTCTATTTGCGCTTTATTGACAATGCAAAGGCATTTAACTATGGATCATTACAAACTATAGTTAACATTGAGAAGGATAGGAATCTCAGAACACTTATTTATGCTCTTACGAAACCTACACCAGGATCAAGAAGCTTTTGTCCAAATTGAACAAGGGGACAATGCATGCTTTAAAGTCAAGAAAAGTGTGCATCAAGATTGTATCCTTTTTCCATATCAATTCAATGTGTATGCTGAATAACTCATTCAAGAAGTTGGATTCTGTCAAGAAGAATGTGGCATAAAGATAGGAGGAAGACTCAACAACTTGCGTTATGCAGATGACACAATCTTGCTTGCTCTAACTGAGGAATACTTGAAATGCTTCCTGCAAAAGACCAAGCACCACAGTCTTCATTGTGGATTGCATGTCAGTATCAAAAAGACAAAAATTGTAACCACTAGACTGATAAGCAACATAATGATAGATGGAGAAAAGATTGAAATTGTCAACAATTTCATCTTTCTTGGATCCACAATCAATACACTTGGTATCAGCAGTTCAGAAGATCAGAAGACTTGCATTGGAAAAGTCCACTGTCGGGGACATCTCCAAATTACTGAGGAGCAATGAAATCAGTTTGAAGACTAAGGTGTGTCTGATTTAGGCCATGGTCTTTTCACTCACTTGCTATGTGTTTCTGAGAGCTGGAAAATAAAGATGACAGAAGAAGAATGCCTTTGAGTTGTTGTGTTGGAGAAAAGCACTGCATATTCCATGGACTGTCAAAAGAACAAACATCTCTTTTTAATAATTGTTTTAATTTCATTTTTTTAATTCTTGTGTGTGTGTGTGTGTGTGTGTGTACCATCAAATCAGATCTGACTGGTACAGGAGGAGAGTTTCCCTCCTTCTCCAGCAGAGAATCTGGTGGATTTGAACCTCATGCCTCTGGGATTGCAGTGCAGCTTCTTGCTACTAGGCCACCAGAGCTCCCCAAACAGATGTCCTGAAAAAACTGTAGCCAGAGTGCTCCTTGGAGGCAAGGATGGGGAAGTTGTGTCTCACATACTTTGGACATATTTTTATGAGAGTTAATTCCTTGGAGATGGACATCATGCAAAGAAAGGTAGAGTGTCAGTGAAGAAGAGGAAGACCCATAACGAGATGGATTGACACACAGACTGCAGCAGTGGGTTCAAGTATATCAGAGATGATGAGGATAGGACAGGATTCAGGTCTGTTGTTCATAGGGCTTCAGAGCTGTACTCAACTGCATGACATCTAACAACAATATTTATAATATAATTTTGGTAGTTCTAGATTTACCTTTTTTGAGGAACTGCCAAGCATTCTTCCACAGTGACAGTACACATTCCTTTTCCTACCTCTCAGTAATTTACAACTGTTCCAATTCCTCCACATAACTCTCCAACACTATTTCTTTGGTTTGTTTTTAAATTATTCTTGTTTCAGTGGTTATAAAGTGATAAACCATTGTAACTTTTGTTTTTCCCTAATGACTAAAGATATTGGACATCTTTTAAAGTGCCTATTAGTGAATAGGGATGATAGAGAATTGATGCCTTTGAGCTGTGGTGCTGGACAAGAGTGTTGAATATACCATGGACTGCTAGGAGAACAAACAGGTTTGTCCTGGAGAGGGTGAAGCAGAAGTGCTCCTTGGAGTCAAGGATTACGAAGCTTCGTCTGACATACTTTGGACATGTTGCAAGGAGGGACTGGTCCT
>NW_006399788.1:13157143-13166836 GCF_000299155.1 Elephantulus edwardii | reverse complement strand
GACTGGTCCTTGGAGAGGGACATCATGTTTGGGAGAGTGGAGGGACGGCACAGGAGAGGAAGACCCTCAATGAGATGGATCGATTCTGTGATTGGGGTGGTGGGAATGAGTATGTTGGAGACGGCGAGGTTGGCACAGGATAGAACGGTGTTTAGGGCTCTTGTACATAGGGTCACTATGAGTCGCAAGAGACTCAATGGCACATAATAGCAACAACAACAACAACATTAGTCATTTGTATATCTTCACTAAAGAAATATATCTATTCAACTGCTTGTTCCATTTTTCAATTTAATTACTTGCCTCTTTTTTGTTTATTATAGAAGTTGTGGGAATATTTTTAATTTATTTTTTAAACAATTTTATAAACATATGCACAACAAAATATATATCCATCAACAAGTTGTACCTGTGAATTTCTTGACATTGGCTACAATTACCCTGTATGCTCTCGATCTGTATCCAAATTGTCTCACTGCCATTAATTTATAATCTCTGCCCCTCAATATTAATTATATTGTTCAATAATTTCCTCATTGGATTGGATCACCTTTTTTTGGGAATGGGAGAAAATACAGATCTCTTCCAGTCGCTTGGTAGTCACAGGTAGCTATCTTTCAAATTTCTGGGCATAGGCTAGTGAGCACATGCAGGGCTGCATCTGTGGAAACATGTCAGTTGATATTCCTCACCAATCTCTGCACACTTATTTTTTTGCCAGTGCTTTCAATGCAGCTTGAATTTCTTCCTTCATTACCATTGGTTCTTGACCATATTCTACTTCCTCAAATGGTTCAATGTCAACCAATTCTTTCTGGTATAATGAATGTATATTTTCTCAATCTTCTTTTGACATTTCCTGCAGCATTCAAGATTTTGCCCATAGAATTCTTTAGTATTGCTACTCAAGGCCAGAATTTGTTTCTTAGCTCTTTCAACTTGAGAAATGCCTGGTATGCTCTTCCCTTTTGATTTTCTAACTCCAGCTCTTTGCACTTTTTGTCTTTGTCTTTCCAGGTTACCATTTGAAATCTTCTGTTAATCTCCTTTACTTCAGTATTTCTTCCCTTTGTTTTGTTCTATACATTCTAGTGCAATTCAGAATCTTATCAGACATCCATTTTGGTCTTTTCTTTCTCCCCTTTCTTTGTAATGACTTTTTAATTGCATCATGGAAAAGAACAATAATGTTTGTCTTGGAATAAGTGCAACCAGGGTCATCCTTAGAGAGTTTAAGATATAGTTCCACATATTTTGAGCATGTTTTCAGGAGGAGCTAGACCTGGGGGTGGGGGGGAATGTCATGCTGGTAAATGTGGAGGGTCAGTGAAAGAGAGGAAGAGTTTCAATGAAATCAATTGACACAGTGACTACCACAATGGACTTAAGTATGGCAGAGATCATGATAATGGCATAGAATAGGGCAATGTTGAGATTTGTTGGTTTTGGATCCTTAATATCCTTGGTACCAGCAAGCAGGAGGTCAAGAGACATATTGCTATGTCTGATGGCAGGGATCTCTCCACAATACCGAAGAATAATGATATAAATTTGAAAATTAAGGTGTACTTGATGTCATAGTCTTTTCAATCGCTGTGTGTCTGAGAACTGGACAATAAATACTGATGACAGAAGAAGAATTTATTCATACAGATCTTCTGGTGCCATTAAAAAGAAAGCAAGACAATCTAGGACTCCTTTCCTGTTCCAGTTACACCTACAGCAGCAAAACTGGATACCTGAAGTGAGATGGGGCCCCTGAAGGGTAGAGCCAATACTGGCAGAACTACAAACTTTGTTGGACGATGAGGGGTGGGAGGCCAATATTGGCAGGATTGAGGACTTGGGAATACCAATCTGTGAAACTCAAGGCTGTGGGGCCTGTGTGCACATTTCTGGAGTTGTCTTGACTGTGTTGTGTTATTGATTTGGATTATAACCTTTTAACTTAAAAAAAAGAAGAAAAATTGATTCCTTTGACCTGAGATATTGGAGAAGAGCACTGACTATCCCATGGACTGCCAAAAGGATAAATACGTGCAGCTAGAGTGCTCCTTGGAGGTAAGGATGGTGAAGCTTGTCTCTCGTGCTTTGGACATGAAGCTAGCAGAGGTCACCTTGCAAAGGGACATCATGTTTGGATAGGTGGGCAGTAGCAAAAAGAGAGTCCCCGGGGTGGGGGTGGGGTTGGCGGGGAGAAAAGTGCAACAATGAATGAATGGAATTCCAAAATCTCTGTAGATGTTCATTGAAATAAAAAAAAAAAAGAGTGTCCCTAATGAGGTGGATTGACACAGTGACTAAAGCAATGGGCTCACGTGTATCCGAGATGGTGAGAACGGTACAGGATAGGGAATAATTCAGGTCTATTCTTCATAAGGTCGCTTGACAAAACCTAGCAACAATTACTCTTGACTTACCCAGCAAACCTTGTTTCCAATAAAAATTTAATATTCTGTTACACATTTTTCCTCCTTTGATCAAGATCCAATAATTGAGCCTTAATCAGTAAGGTCAGCAATATTAGTTGGATACCACCTACTTGGAAGTAGCAGATTATAGAGGCAATTTAACTCACTGTCCCTAAATTCTTCAATCTCCTTCCTCTGCTGTTCCAGGAAAATACAGTTATATCTTAGACAGAACCTCTTTAAATATTCTGAATATATGTTATCAGATATATATTATTTGTAAATATTTCTACCTTTGCATCGATTCTCTTCTATACATCTCTGTATCTTCCTGTTCTTTTTTCCTCCCTTATCACTCTTTTATTGAATATTGCTTTTTCCTTTACCCAACTTATTTATTTTGTGCAGACTCACAAGGTCCATGTTAGTCCCCTGGCACCAGTAAGCAGCACCAAAACCAGAGGCATCTGTCCACACAGCCATCAGCACTGACATGCTAGGGAAGAGGAGACAGTTTTTACATGAGCAAAATGTCACAATTTTTTTCTTACCCAGATTTGAGTTCCTCTTTTCATTAAGTAAGCCCTCTGGCTGATAAATTTCAGATTAGATTTCAGAGTTCTAAAAATGTTTATTCTGTCAATCTTCACAGTTTAAAATCTATCTTGGTGGAAGGGTTGAGTCTTTAAACATCCTATGCAACTTTCTGTAACATCTAGATGTCTGACTCTTGCATATTTATTTTAATTGTTAGTCAAGCATTCTGTTACTTGCAACTGAACACATTTCTAATTTACATACTGATAAGCTGTTCCTCTTTCTAGATCTTTCCATGTAAATTGTTACTTCCTATGATAAGTATTCCCAAACTCCCTGACTAGACTATGACACTCTGACTCCAAGTAACCAGGGTATTGTACGCTTAATTTGGACTCATTATCCATCGTATTGTGGGTTCTGGTAGCCTAGTGGGTAAGGAATTGCAATAACAACATAAAGGCTGATGATTTGAATCCACCGACTGGTCCTCAAAAGCAAGTGGGGTAATCGCCTCCTGTGCTATTTACAGCCTCTGAAGACCTACTGGAGGGTCAACTATTAGTCAGTGCCAACTTAGCAGCACTTAACAACAGCGTGAACACATCATATTACTATTATCTTCTTATTTTCTGTAATAGACTGTAATAGCTGATCTCATTCTTTTATCTATCTGCCCAAGCACCTACCAAAATATACTGTTATTGTTGTTGTTAAGTGCTATAGAGTCGTAGGCTACTCATAGTGGCCCTATGAATGAAAGACCTGAACACTTGTATAACTTTCATTGTTTCTCCAGGTCCACAGGGTTTCCAGAAGCAAGCTATTTTGGAAGTGGATGCCACTCCTGTTTCCAAGTTTGTTTTAATCATGGAGCTCCACCAAACACTGTCCACCATGGGTAACCATTATCGTATTTGACACATCAGTGTCACAGTGGTCAGCATCACAGCAAACATGAGTTACCTCTGTACAGCAAGTGGACAGACCAGGACTATACAACCTAGAAGAATGTTTGACCAAAAACAATTAAAACCAGGCCTGAGGGCCATGGATTAAAGTCACCCGCCTTTGACTTGGTATCATCACTTTCTGTCCACTAGGCCAACAGAGCTCTCTCTACATTGTTGTTGTTGTTAAGTGCTATCAAGTCGTAGGCGACTCATAGCAACCCTGTCAATGAAAGAACTGAACTCTTGTATAACTTTCATTGTTTCTACAGGTCCATAAAGTTTCCAGAGGCAAGCTATTTTGGAATGCTTAAAACAAGCAAAATATAGGAACTAAAAAAATGCAGTGCAAGTGGAGAATTCTATTCCCAAAAGAACATCATGCTATATTATAATATCTGGTTAGGTTACAGATAGTAATCACCTAGGGAGAATGAAAGCACTACCAATGCCCAGACTGTCCCTGGACAATATAATTACATTGACCTAGTGCACCCTCCCCTGCTCCCATCTTAGTTCTTAAACCTCCCTAGGAGCCTTCGAAGGTGTGGTGGTTCAAGAATTTGGCTGTTACTCATGAGGCCCAAAATATAAACCCAACAGCTGTTCATAGAAGACGAGGCAAGCTGTTTCTCTAAACATTTATAGTCTTGAAAACTCCATGGACAGTTAGTCCTTCCCTGGCCTACAGGGTCACAATGAATTGGAATTGACTCAAAGGCAGTGTTGTGGGAGTTTTATGGTTGTTTTTGCTTAGGAACCTTGAAAGCCCTAAAGGGCAATTCTACTCTGTCCTTTAGGGTAACTATAAATCAGAATCAATCAACAGTAAGATGTTTTTAAGGGATTCTAAGCTACTTTAACTGTGGATACATGGGCTTACACATCATCAACAACTGTAGGACCAATTTAAAAGAATGCTTTCCACACTGTGAGAGACAGTGGTGGTGATGGTAGAGAAATTTTAAGAGACTATTGGAAGCATGAGTGGCATCCACTTCCTAAACAATATGCCTCTGAAAACTCTATGAACTTAGTTATAGAAAGGCTTCAAGTCTTTTGTTCATAGGGTTGCTATGAGTTGTGATTTGAGGGCAATCAACAATAACAGCAACAATATACAAAGAGCCCTGGTGGCATAGTGCACAACACATTAGTATGCTAAACAAAAATTTGGCAGTTCAAATCCACAAGCTTCTCCATATGAGAAACTTGAGCAGTCTCCTCCCATAAAATCTTACAGGCTCAGAAATCCAATAAGAGGTCCTTGCGAGTTGGAACTGCCTAAATGGCAGTGGGTTAGGGTTAACAAACAATTCGCGATGAGCACCAATGATTTAAAAAGAGAAGTGTGGGCAAGAAGCTGCACTGCAATCCCAGAGGTGCACGGTTCGAATCCAACAGATGCTATGCTGGAGAAGGAGGGACAATCTATTCCTGTACTAGTCAAGTCTGATTTGATGGTATACACACACACACACACACATTAAAAAAAATGATTAAAAACTTAAAAAAAATAAAAAGAGAAGTGTGAACTAGGAAGATTTCATGAAGGATGTAAACCATGGACTAAATTAAGCCCTTGAAGTATAGGGAAAATTGGGAGGACATGGAGAAGAGGTGCTTTCAGGAGTGAAGAAAGCTGACTGCATGCAAGGTAGGTCTTGTTTGGATGAAAATAAGCCAGACTAGTCAGAGATGAAGCTTTTAATAAGTCAGTATTGAGAGAGGCAGATAGAAATAGAGCCTGGGCCTGCCTGGGACAGATCTTGAATACCAGACCAATGAGCTCAGACCCTCCTGGGGCCAGAGTAAGGCACTGACAATGTTTATGCTAAGAAAGTAGCATATGAGAAATCTATGAAAACAACTCAGTCATCAACGTGCAGGAGGTGTACAGAATATATCTTTAATATTAAATAATGACAGAGTCTTTTAAGATAATTACACTTGAGCACCCTTGCTCTTTAGTGCTTCAAAGAGGTCTTTTGTAAGATTTGCCCAGTGTGATATATCATTTGATTTCTTAAATACAGCTTGGACATGGATTGTGGATTCACAAAAAATGAAATCTCGGACAGCTTCAATCTTGTGTGTGCTTATCGCGATGTTGTTTATTGGTATAGTTTTGAGGGGTTTTGTTTTCTCCGTGTTGAGGTGTATGAAGGACTGCAGTCCAAAGGCAGTGTAGAGCTGGGCAAAGAGCTTTGACCTGGGGTTAAAAGGTCTGAATCCAGCCTTGAGGTTCCCACTGATCCACTGGGTGCCCTTGCACCTGGTCAGCAGACTCCATCAATTTCCCCATCTGTGGATGGGATGTTTTCTAAGGTCTCCTAATCTGATTAATTACATTATTGTGATAGAAATAGGGTCAGGCATGCAGTGAGTTAATGACAAAATAAAATGGTCACTTGGGTAGGGTTTTTTTGGTGGTGCCACCCACCTCTTCTGTCCTGCCAACCCTTCACCAAGTTGTTTCTACACATGTTGATTTGGTAATTGCATTGTGCAAAGCAGACAAGGAAGACAAGAAAGTTGTTGGGAAACTCTGACACTGTCCCCAGCATGACTTTGAGGCCACTGTGGTGAGCCCTGACTGCTGGGAGCTCACAGCTGCTCCTCCCCTGGAGAACTACCCACAGCCAAGTACCCATTACTGCTACAAGGCTAGTCCCTTACCTGAAAATGCGTCAGCTCTGCCTTGTGGCTAATGTTTCAGAACCTTCTCCCCACTGCGGATTAAGCCAAGGGCAATGGTTCAGATCTACCAGCACCTCCACTGGAGAAAAGACAACCTGATCCTGAACATTTCACAGCCTAGAGAGCCCAGTGTGAGGTGCTTCCACGCTGTCCTTTGGTGTTGCTATGTTGTTGTTGTTATGTGCCATCGAGTTGTTTGTGACTCATAGCGACCCTATGTACAACAGCCCTAAACCGTGCTCTATCCTGTGCCAATCTCATTGCCTCTGACACACCCATTCCGATTACCCCAGTCACTGAATCAATCCACCTCATAGAGGGTCTTCCCCTCCTGTGCTGTCCCTCTACTCTACCCAGCATGATGTCCCTCTCTAAAGACCTGTCTCTCCTTACAATATGTCTAAAGTATGTCAGACGAAGTGCCAGAATCCTTGCCTCCAAGGAGTAGCCTGGTTTAATCCTCTCTACGATGAATCTGTTTGTTTTCTTGGCAGTCCATGGTACATTCAATACACTTCTCCAGCACCACAGCTCAAAGGTGTCAATTCTCCTTCTATCCTCCCTAGTCATTGTCCAACTCTCTGATGCATAACAAGTGATTGCAAAAACCATGACCTGTATCAGGTGCACCTTAGTCTCCAGAGAGACACCGTTGCTCTTGAGTACTTTAGAGAGGTCCCTAACCGCAGACTTTCCCATCGCAATATGTTTTTTGATTTCCTGGCTACTGGTGCCAAGAGTGTTGACCGTGGAGCCGAGCAAACTGAAGCTGTGAACAATCTCAATCTCTTCGCCATCCATCCTGAGGCTACCGATTGGTCCAGTAGTGAGAATTTTTGCTTCTTGACATTGAGCCTCAGTCCATACTGAAGGCTGCAGTCCTTGACCTTCTGCAGTAAGTGCATGAGGTCCTCCTCAGTTTCAGCGAGCAAGGTTGTGTCATCTGCATAACGCAGATTGTTGATAGATCGTCCACCAATCCTAAAGCCACGCTTCTCCTCACAGAGCCCAGCCTCTCCAATAATCTGCTCTGCATACAGGTTGAAATGGTATGGAGATAGGACACATTCCTGATGTACACCCTTCCCAATTTTGAACCATGCAGTGTTGCCCTATGAGTCAGAATCAATTCATCAGCACATGACACCAAGCTTCCTGATTCCTAGGGGGATGCAGTTATCACGCTGAGTTGCCAACCAAAAGCTGCTCATAGCCTCATCCATAAGGCCTTCAGAAGAAAGGCTTGGCAATCTACTTCCAAAACCCAAGCCATTCAAACAAGCAAAAAATATACTAGTCACTAGAAAACTCCTTGAAACAATGACATTCTTCTGGTACACGTGGGCTCGTCATGAATCACAATCCACTCAATGGAACTACTTTTTATGGTGGTTTTCTAAATATTCCTTGAGACCACACTCTCTTCCCCATTTCTAAGCTGCTTCTCTCCTTCCCTTACAGGCTTTCCCTGGAGAGCACCCTTTTAATAAACCAGGTTTGCAAGTATCTTGCCTCAGGTGTTGCTTGTATGGACTTGATCTAAGACAAAGTGTTTTCAAGAAATAAAATAAAATGTCATTAAAAGGCAAAATACACATAGGCGCTATCATAAAACAACAGCTAAAGTTGACTTCCAGATAAACTTTTTTAAAAAAAAATTTTTTTAAAAAAGAAGACAAAGATGAAACAAAAATAGGTTACAAATCAGATTATGGAGGAAGGAAGCAGAGAAAGGCCAATTCCTCCCTAAAGCTGAAAGGACCAGTTATCAGAAACTTAGTTTCTGGTAAAGTACAGTTAACCCCACCCCACCCGCTTGAGTGGTTTTTTAACAACCAACCAACCCCCACCTGTAGTAAATCGCACCCTGATTGATCAACTGCCATGAAGTGGAATTCTTCTTCTTTGTAAGGGCACAAGGGATTTTTCCGCTTTCCTGCATCTGAAGTAACTGATAAGATTCAAATAGGTTTCCAAACTGTTTCCCTGAGCTATGGCTATCCAATTGAAGGTGAACAAATACCCAAACTCCTGTGGATGGCCAATCATGGCGTGTATGGTTGGGCAGGGGAGTAGCAGAGATATAAAAGGAGGGGCAGACATCAATTCGGGGCTCTGGGCTGGTTGCTGCTGTGTCAGCACGCGGGAGCCCGGGTTCAAACTCAAAAGAAACTTTGTTAATTCGGCTAATTGGCTTGGTGATCTTTTTGGGGACTCGCTCCATTACAAATGTTTCTAGAGTAAACTGACTAGCATTGAAACGCTGCTTTGCTTGAGTCACTTCCTCAGCCCATTTTCCTGAATAATCATTATCATTTAATTAATTCCAACTTATAGCAACCTTATAGGGCAGAGTAGAACTGTCCCACAAGCTTCCCAAGGTTGAACTGCCAAAGAACTCTCAGGAGGGAAGGAGAAGAGCTAGGGGTGAGGAAGGGCAGGGGGATAATCAAGGGTCACACAATATGATAGGTGGAGGGAGGAGTGAGTAAAGGAAATGGGAACAATTTGGTGTGAAAAAGAATGTATACTAACTTTATAAGTAAACCAATATTAAATAAAAATTTTATTTAAAAAAATGAAAGAAAGAACGATCAAACCTGTCTTGGAGTAAGTGCAACCACGACCCTTCTCAGAGGCAAGGGTGGTGAAACTTTGTCTCACATTCTTTGCACATGTTGCCAGAAGGGACCAGCTCTTGGAAAGAGACATCATGCTGGGGAAAGTGGTGGGTCAGCGGAAGAGAGGAAGGCCCTCCTCAACAAGATGGATTAGCAGAGTGACTGTAACGATGGGCTCAGGCATGTTGGAAATTATGAGGAAGACAGAATATGGTTAAGGTTCAACGCTATTGTTCAGAGGATCACTGAGTGGTCATCAACTCAGCAGCTCCTAACATCAGCCTTTACAGTGGATTGCTTCACCTTTCCTTTGTGGAGCAGCTGGGAGTGTTAGACCCTCCAATGTTTGGTTGTTGTTGTTGTTGTTATGTGCCGTCGAGTCGCCTGCGACTCATAGTGACCCTATGTACAACAGCCCTAAACTCCGCTCTGTCCTGTGCCAATCGCACTGTCTCTGACACTCCCATCCCAATT
>NW_006399788.1:13142642-13156433 GCF_000299155.1 Elephantulus edwardii | reverse complement strand
GTCCACCAATCTTGACCCCACATTTCTCCTCGCAGCTGAAAACTTAAGCACTATGAAAGAAGGACTCTTCTTTTCTTGAAAGGCACTGGTCAACTGATTATCTGATCTGATTACCTCAATCAAGTTAACATTCAGAAACAAGATTAGGAAGGGGGAGGTGCCTTAGAGTCAATGAAGTCCTTTTTCCTTTTGAGATCAGACCAATCTGTTAAGAGTCCAACTTAAAATCACAGAGACCAAACTGAACAAACTCACCACAGTAGATATTAAAGCCCCAACTCAAAGGACCTAGTCAAAGTTGTACAAAAAGCTTTATAAAAAGCTCTCCTGCGTGGAGCTCTTGGACAGTCAGACTTTGCACCAGGTGGTTATTGATGCACCTTCAATTTGCGACTCTGCCCCTTGGTGACCTATGGCCTTGTCTCAGCATCCTCGTCTGTCAAAAAGGGGCTCGTGTGCAAGGAAGCACGTTAACACACAGAATGAACTTACAGTGGTGTCCAGCTCCTAGCAAGGGCCTACTACATGTCGACTTAGTGTTATGTAAAAAGGAACTGCTTATACCTTTGTTGGCATGTGGGTCTCCATCACTAAGTAGTGCAGCTGGACAAAACACGTAAGCATTTCAGTTCAAGTTGGTAGGATGCACTCTGAAGTCTTCTCTGTTTCTAACACTGGATGAGTTAATACCTGACATGCATTAGTTCCCCAGGACTTCCATAACAAAATATGACAAATTGTTGTTGTTGTTGTTATGTGCCGTCGAGTCATTTTGCGACTCATAGCGACCCTATGTACAACAGCCCTAAACCCTGCTCTATCCTGCGCCAACCGCACTGCCTCTGACACACCCATCCCGATTACCCCAGTCACTGAATCAATCCACCTCATAGAGGGTCTTCCCCTCTTGCGCTGTCCCTCCACCCTCCCAAGCATGATGTCCCTCTGAAAGGACCCGTCCCTCCTGGCAATGTGTCCAAAGTATGTCAGACGAAGCCCCAGAATCCTTGCCTCCAGTGGCTTATAAAGACAGACATTTATTTCTTGTCTCCATTTATTGCGGATTTGGCTATAAGTCCAAGTCTCCATGTTCAAATGGGCATGACATCTGAGAAGTCTCAAGAGCAAGATCCTCTCCTGTCTCTCCTGGAAGTGGGGGCTTCGATGCTTCTTGGCTTCAGGTTGCTTTGTCACCTCGCCATCCTTCCCCTGTCTGTTTCTCTGTGCCTCTTTTTTGGTATAAAATCATTCGGGTAAGATAAGGACCACCCTACTCCAACATGACCTTATGATCATCTGACAGGTAACAGTTACTTCAAACAAAGTCACCTTCACAGGTGTAGGAGTTGGGAGCTCTTTCTGGGGGCACAATTGTATCCTAGTGTGCCTATATAGATAAGTTACAAAGATGAGATCATATAACACATGTTGTTTGAGACACTTCCCTCTCACCTTGCCCTTCCTCAATCCTTCTCCACATACTTTAGTAATTTGTCTCCATAGCCTTATATAAAATGCCACATGTTGTTAGGTGTTGTCAAGTAGGAACCCACTCATCGCTGACCCTCCAGTGGGTTTTCGAGGCTATAAATCACATGGGAGGAGACTGCCTACCTATTCCGCACCCCGTTCCCCCACTTCCAGTAAAGCAGTTAGTGGATGTGTGCCTCTGAGTTGACAGTGAAACTCTCTGTCACTAGGTCACCAGAGCTCTCTTACACATATAAGCAAAGATTTTCATCACACACATAAAAAAAGGGACTATTTAAGACTCTCTGCTTTCTTTTTCCTTTTTTTTTTTTTTACTGAAAATATCTCTTAGAACACATTATCTCAAAACATTAGGATAGCTTAAGGACTGAAATTTATTATCTCAGTTTGTTTTGTTTTTTTATTTGAGGGAGTTCTGGTGGCCTAGTGGGCAAAGGATTGTCCTTCCAATCCAAAGGCAGGTGGTTTGAATCCACCAACTACTCGAGGGAGAAAGAGGGGCGCTCTCCTCCTGTGTGATTTACAGCCCCTGAAAGGTCAGCTATGAGTCAGTTCTGACTCTATGGCAATGAGTTAGCTGTGTGTTGCTGATTCGATTTGGTTCTAATGCCTTTATTTTAATGACTATTTACTATTCCATGCTCTGGATAGCAAGAGTTCGTTCAGCCCTTGCCTATTGACAAGCATTTACTTATTCCTAACTTCCAGTCTCTACAAACACTGTAATAAACATCCTTGCCCTTATGTCATTTAAAACTTTGGATTTTCCCCCATGAAATAGATTCCCGAATGCCAAATTGCATGCATTTGTCAGATGACCTCCCAAGAAGGCTCTTGCACGTCTCATCCCCTCCAGCATGGATGACGAGACTACATTTCTCCCCGTCCCCACCAACACAGTTCTTTTTCATTTTCTCCAGAGGGATGGAGATAAAGTAGTAACTCATTGTTACTTCAAATGGAAATTTCCTAATTGCTCACAATTTTGAGCTTTTTACCCCCAGTTTTTTATCAATATTACACATCAACATAGTTCAACAAATCAGATAGGGATTTCTAAGTGAACAGATCAAATACACAATCTACCTTTGCTTCTTCCAGAAATCCTAATAAAATGACAGTAAAGAGGTGTCTTTTTAAGGCATAAAGGGACTCACAAAGAGTGTTTTACTCCTGAAGCTATCTGGTGGGATTCATTCTGGAGATGAAAAGAGCTCTCTTGGCCTAGTGGCAAGAAGCTGTGCTGCAATCCCAGAAGCACATGGCACAAATCTTCCAGCTGCTCAGCAGGAGAAGGATGGGCAATCTCCCCGTGTGGTTAACTGCCTCTGAAAACCCACCAGAGGGTCAGCTATGGGTCGATTCTGACTTGACAGCACACAACAACAGGGAGATGAAGAGAGAAGAGACCCACCAGAGCCCTCAGGAGTGTCGAGCTTGTGATAAGAAGGCTTCCTCATGCGGAAGGAAGGAGCTTCAAGAGCATCCCTCACCAACACTGGCTTGCCTGCAAGATCAGAAGCACAGGACATCTTCAGCTGGAGTCAGTTAAGCCTGCTCCAGAATGGAGAAAAAAGGGTGAGATTCTGTAGGAGTCCCTGATATCTGTCCCCTAGAGTTTATTAAAGTGAGTCTAAATCAGGTGCTTGCTGAAACACCATCCCAAGAAAACTTCACCCACCATCTCTGCAGAGACTGCTCCAATGGAGAAGTTTTCAGCATCAACCAACCAGAGAGACCAGGCCCCTGTTATCTGTCTGCTATTGATTCTCCCTCATCGCCCTGATACAGGAGGGCCCAACAGATGCGAAAACAGTTCCCAAGTTGAGGAGGAAAATAGAAGAGTTAAAAAGCAAACCTAAAGAGTTAAAGGAGCAAATCCTGAGGCCTGGCCTATGCCAGGGGAGAGACAGAGAGGAAGAGATGTGATCTAAACCAAACTGCAGATGGGAAATTTAATGCCACTCAGATTAGATTCTTAATAAGCAAAAGCAACTGAGTGGACACAGAAGAATCAACTAACTGGGAAAGATAGTTACTATTAGAAAATGTTGTTGTCCTAGTCCAAGGTATAAAGAGACTGCCAAATACAACCAGAAATGCACAATCCAAAGAGGATAAGATTGATGCATGGGACCTTCTAAAGATTAAATCTCTGTGCACATCAAAAACTTTTTCCAACAGGGTGAAAAGAAAACCTACTGACTGGGAACAAACATTTGGTATAACTGTCTCAGACAAATACCATCTCATAACAAAAGTTTACAGAGTACTCCTGGGCCTCCACAAGAAAAAGACTGAAAACACAATTACAAAATGGGCAAAAGACTTGGGAAGAATTTTCGCAGAGGGCAATATTCAAAAGGCAAACAGACACATGAAGAAATGCTCGAAATCACTGGCAATAAGAGAGATGCAAATAAAAACCACAATGAGGTATCATCTTACTCCAGTAAGAGTGGCAAAGTTTAACAGGGCAGCAAGTAATAAATGTTGGAGAGGATGTGGTGAGATAGAATTCTTATACATTGTTGGTGGGATTGTACAATGGTACTCTGATATCTTAAAGCTCCGATATGCCATCAGCTTCTCATGGTAATATTCTTCTTATGGTAATCTCACTCTCACCATTGTTACTGTCACTATTCTTCCACATTTCTTTTAAAGGGATGTGTTGTTGTTGTTACACATCTCTGAGGTAGAACCTCTAAGACTCCAAATTGTACAGGCGATTGCCCATCTTTCTACCATGGAGCAGCTGGTGTGTATGAATTGCATACAGTTGGGATGGCAGTGCATCCTATTTTATGAATGCTAAATGAATTTAAACTCTCTCTTGGTATTGGATATCAAGAATCTTCATATTTTTGTGGTTGTGTAACTATTTAAGCCAGATACAAATAATTTTTTAGAATCTTATACTCTAATGGAGATAGATATAAATAAATAGGTTGACAGTATCAGAGCTTAAATTGTATCCCTACAAACATGACAGGGCTATGATTCTCAGCGGTCTGACAATTACATATTGATGTAACCAGCCCTATAGTGTGATTTAATTAGAAGGGTAAGATTAGGGCAGGATGCAACACTCTTTAAGTCACAAATCTGACTGCTTTTGGGTTGGCAATGTAACTCCTTACCCACTAGGCCACCAGAGCTCTCAATGTAGAGAACACTACTATTCCGTTTTATAACTGAGGTACAAGAAGAGAAGTAAATTGGTGCTCGTTTTGGCAGCACATATACTAAACTTGGAATGATACAGAGAAGATTAACATGGCCGCTGCGTAAGGATGACACACAAACTTGTGAAGCGGTTATATTTAAAGAAAAGGAAAAAAAGAAGAATGAAATTGATTAAAGACCCACAACTAACAGTATGTAATCTAGGCGGTCCAGCTTCACAGTTCAAGATTTTCATCACTATGACATTTTTTTTAAGGTAAAAAATAAATAATCATCTGGGACCAGTGTTCTCATGGCTGACCTTGGTGGCTGCCTTATTTTAGCCTTCACTTCTACAGCGTTTTGTGATCTTGAGCTGCAGACTCATTTCAGGAAAGAGGTCTCTGAAGATGTGAATGCTTGAGCTCCCAACCACGCCTCATTGTTTGTGGTGCCTCCACCCACTTGGCCAGGGTTCCCAGCCCTGGATCAAGCCTGATAGCTGCTGGGGTGGCTCAGTCCCTTCCTGGCTGTGAGCCTGTCTCTGCGGGGCAGTTTCCTATCAGCAGCGGACAGGATACTGGCTTGAGTGTAGGGAAGTGCTCCGCAAGCAGGGGAGTCTCTCTTAGACCTCGTGCTGCAAGAGCTGCCTTTGACCTGGCACCTCCCTCCCCTGGAGCACGTTCCCCTGTTACCCAGAAGCTCCGCTGGGAGGTTTGAACTGGAGTCCAGAAGTTCACAGTTTTTGCCTCTGCTCACATTGTTACATTTCTGCTCTGTGGAGGTGTTTATCCTATTGACTGTGGTTCATATGCATTTCCTTTAAAAACAGTTTTTTCATCATTGCTCTGTCTACAACAGGTTGGAGAGAGTTTACTTACACCACATCACTTTTTTTAAAAAATAAAAAAGTCATTTCCAACTTCCACAGCTTATAAAGTGACTTAAAAGACACATTTCCAACTACATTCAGCACTTGCAATTACAAGCCTACACCCCCAGGTATAATTAACAGAATTTATTAAGTTGGTTTGTCTGCCTCTACAGTTCTGTTAGGGTTTTTGTTGTTGTTGTTGTTTTACAATTCTGTTTTTTAAAACAATTATACTACATGACCACTATATTCATCCTGAACAACCACACATTGATATTGCTCTGGTCCCTGTGTTACATCCAAATCAGTATTTTGTTCTTGAAAATGAATAAAATCATTTTCTTTAAAGTAAATAAAATCATGTTCTTTTAAATAATGAGAACACAAGACTTTCAGAGGGTGACAGAACTATATCTTGACTGTGATGTTGGTTCCCAACTATATACATTTGTCAAAGCATGCCAATATGTACACTAAAAAAACCAGGCTTTTATTTTATATAAATTACATTTTTAAATATAAAAGAAAAAGAAGGTGTTCAGTCAAAACTGCTTTCTCATTTGTTAAGACCACCTCCTGCTTCCACATCCTCAGTGTCTCTGAGGTACAATGTGGCTCCTGTGGAAGTTAGCATCCTTTTGCAAGTCTCCAAAATAATTCAGTCAATCTCTGGGATTGACTTCACTGGAGATTTTCATGGAATAAAAAGTAGATACTCACATTCCAGAGTCCTTCTGTGTTTCCCTATAAAGCTTCCAGGTTCCTTTCCTGACCACTGTTGTTGTGTACCCTATAGTCGGAAACGACTCATAGCTGACCGTCCGGGTGGGTTTTCAGAAGCAGTTAATTGCACAGGAGGAGACTGCTCATCTTTCTCCCGAGGAGCAGGAGCGGCAGGTAGCCTTGAACCGCATACCTTCAGGATTGTAGTTTAGCCTCTTGCCACTAGGTCACCAGAGCTCCCCAAGATGCCTAAATTCACGGTCAGTTTCCTCTATCTGGTTTGAAAAGAAGAGTTTCACACTTTTTTCCCCGTGCCCTCAAAGAGGAAGACCCCAGATTAGATCGATTGGTTGATTGATTCAGAAACTAGGACTCTGGGTGTTGGTATGTTGGAGTCAGTGAGACTGGCTCAGGACAGGGCAGGCTTCAGAGCTGATATACACAAGGTCACTATGGGTTGCAGGTGACTCAATGGCACATAAAACAACAAACTTCTATGTGCTCAGAACGATGGCCCCTTCTGCAGAAACTTGGACTTAGGGGAAATCTGGAGCTTGGAGGCTGAAAGTATCTGGGGGAAAAAAATAAATGAGGTCTTGTGTTGTTCTGTGTCAAAACTTAATGTGTTAGAAACCAAAAAACTGCCCCCTGTATTCCTCTGTCTTCAACTTTTACCAGATCCTGGCCATTGCTATTTAAATACGCTCAGAACTGTTCCAGGGTCCATTTTTATGTTTGATTTTTTTAAGTTCTTCAAGCATTTAATCAGCCATTACCCCTTATCTTCTTCCCCTTTATCATCCTATTTCCCAGAAAGAGCTTTCTATACTCACTCACTCCATTTCTTCACCTCTTCTCCCTTCCTGAACAGCTCTCATCTAGCTTCCAGTGTAGTCAACTTCTAAAACTGCTTGTGAAGAACAGTGGTGTCCATGCTGATACAACTAACAAATGCTCTGGTTTTTATTGCTGTGTCCTGTCAAGTCAGAACTGACTCGTGGCTCACCCTTCAGCGGCTGTCAGAGGCCGTAGATCACACAGGAGGAGATAGCCCAACAACTTTGCAGCAGCTGATGATGGATTTGAAGCTGCCGCCTTTGGGTTGGCAGAACACATGGTAGACTGATCTTGAAGAGCCATATGACACTGCAGACACAATACAAAAATGTCCTCAGGCTCTGGTTTTCCTCCTACTTCTCGGGTTCTTCTTTTTTTATTTATGCTTCTCCTCTGTTCAAATCTTTACAAGCTGTTCTCTGGGCCATTCTTAAAATGGTCTTCCCTTTCACTCTTCCCCCTAAATTATATAACCCAGGAGTGCTGGTAGTGCAGTCCCTAGGAAGTTGCCCTGCTAACCCAAAGGCCTCCTCTCTGCTAGTTTAACTCCACCAGCAGCTCCACAGGAGAGGGGCGGGCAAGCTCCTTCTGCGTGATGAACACACTCCTGAAAACCCATTGGAAGCTCAGCTATGAGTCGGTTTTGATTCAATGGTTTTGGGTTGGCTATCACTGACTATGTGACTTACCTGTTTTCTTTGCTTATTAAATCCAAACTGTACTTATTTCTCAGCCAAGTGAAAGTCCTACGGATCACAATGTCCAATCAGCAACTGATCATGAGGACGTCATGGGACTGGGTACATTGCACTCCGCTGGGCAAGGTGTCACCATGAGTCAGCAGTAGACTCAACCCCAGCTAACAACAGTGAACAACTAGATTAAAACGTAAAAGAATTAAAAAGCTGCTGTGTGAAAGAGTGCAGAGCAGCTTAATTTAACCCATTTTCTTTTCTGTAAAACACAAACAGAACCTATCCTAAAACTTTAGAGTTATTGTAAGATTAGACTGTGTAGTAAAAGAATCTAAGAGCTTAAAATCGGTATTATTTCTCTGTATTTCCTTCCTCCCTCACCTCCATCTCCTCATTCCACACATAAAACAATGATTTATTTCTCAAGTCTTGAGGCTAACATGGGAATGTTTAAGAAGCCAGAGATTTTGACAGTTTCTTCATTCTATCCTCACTCTGACTTACACGCCCCAAAATATAATTTCTTTGGCAAGAACATTATCACAGCACTTATGAAAGATAATGTGAAAATTAACTTACAGAAATGGTTGAGATATGTATTTTGCAGATCTGTTCATATTCTGGAGCCTAGTGATGTCCAAAGACAGAAGAGAAAGAAAAAACTGAAACAGATGTCATAAGAGACTCTGAAAATTGTGCTAGAGTGTCAAGAAGCAAAAAAAGGGGGGGGAAGAGATGCTAAAGTGAAAGAGTTGAACTGAAAAGAACTGAACAGAAGGTTTCAAAGGGCAGAAAGAGAAAGCAAAGTATTATAATGGAATGTGCAGAGCGCTAGAATTGAGGGATGAAAAGGGAAGAACTCACTTGGCCTTTCTCAAGTTGAAAGAACTGAAAAAGAAACTCAAGCCTTCAGTTACAATACAGAGAGATGCTATGGACAAAATCTTGAATAATCCAGGAAGCATTAAAAGAAGATATACAGGGCCACTGTACCAAAAAGAATTGGCCAGCATTGAAATATTTCGTACCATATGAAAAAGAGTCAGTGGTAATAAAGGAAAAAACACAAGCTGCACTGAAGGCATTGGCAGAAAAATAAGGCCCCAGGAATGGGTGGGATACCAACTAATATGTTTCAAATGACAGATACAGCCATGGATATGCTCACCAGTCTGTGCTAGGAAATTCGAGGGCAGCTGATGGCTGGCTGACTAGAAGAGATCTCCTGTGCCAGTCGAATCCGATTTGACGGCACACAACAATAAAAAGACAAAACAAGAAAGGTGATACATCAGAATGTGGAAATTATCAAACAATATCACTAATACCACATGCAAGTAGAAACTATTGCTGGAGATCATCTAAAAATTCTTAGAACAGTACATAGAGAACTGTCAGAAGTTCAAGCTGGGTTTAGAAGAGGCCATGGTACCAGGGACATCACTGCTGATGTCAGATGGATCCCAGGAGAAAGCAAAGAATACCAGAAGGAGTCTATTTGTGCTTTATTGACCACATGAAGGCATTTCACAGCGTGGATCATAACAAATTATGGCTAACATTGAGAAGAACAGGAATCCCAGAACACTTAATTGTGCTCATGTGAAACTGTACCTAGACCAAGAGGCTATTTTGTGAACAGAACAAAGCAACACTACATGGTTTTAAATGTAGAAAAGTAGTGTGTCAAGGTTGTATACTCTCTCCATACCTATTTAATCTGTATGCTGAGCAAGTTATTCAAGAAGCTGGACTCTGAAAAACATTGCTGAGGAGCAATGATGTTAGTTTGAGGACTAAGGTGCACTTGATTCAGGCTATGGTCTTTTTCAATCACTTGCTATGCCTTTAAGAGCTGGATGATGAATAAGGATAAGAGAAGAATTGATTCCTTTGAGTGGAGATGTTGGAGAAGTGTACTGAATATCCAACGGACTACCAAAAGAATAAACAGATACATCTTCGAGAACGTGCAGCCAGAGTGTTCCTTGGAGGCAAAGATGACTAAGCTTCATTTCACAAACTTTGGGCATGTTGCTAGGAAAGTCTATTCCTTAGAGGAGGATATCCTGCTTGTAAAGGTCAGTGAAAGGGAGGAAGACTCTTAACCAAATGTATTGACACAGTGACTCAAGCAATGGGCTCAAGTGTATGTCAGAAAATGATGAGGATGGCACTGAACAGTACAGGGCTCCTATCTGTTGTTCACAGAGTCGCTACGAGTCATACTCAACTTGATAGCACCTAACAAGAAGGGATGTTCTAGGGAGCTCTGGTGACCTAGTGGATAAAGAGTTCTAGCCCAAAGACAGGAGGTTCAAATCTGCCAGCAGCTCTGAGGGAGGAAGATCCCCTCAAAGACTGAGGGAGGACAATCTCCTCCCGTGTGATTTACAATCTTTCAAAACTTGCTGGAGAATGAGTTGGTTCCAACTTAACAGCACTACATTTGTTTGTTGTTGTTGTTGTTAGGTGCTATTGAGTATGACTCATAGTGACCCCATGAACAACAAAATTGAACCCTGTTCTATCCTGTGCCATCCTCTCACTTACTGACACACTAGAGTCCACCGAGGCAGTCACTGTGTCAATCCACCTGGTTGAGGGTCTTCCTCTCCTTCACCAACCCTCCACCCTTCCAAGCATCATGTCCCTCTCCAAGGAACAGCTTCTTCTAGCAACATGCTCAAAGTATGTGAGGCAAAGCCTCATCATTCTTGCCTCCAAAGAGCACTCTGGCTGCACCCACTCTGAGCTATATCTATTCATTCTCTTGGCCGTCCATGGGATCTTCATCTTCAGTGCTCTTCTCCAAGACCACAGCTCAAAGGCATCAATTCTTCTTCTGTCATCCTTTTTCATTGTCCAGCTCTCAGATACATAGCAAGTGACCAGAAAAACCATGGTCTGAATCAGAAGCAACTTAGTCTTCAAACTGACATCATTGCTCCTCAATAATTTGCAGAGGCCCCTAACTGCAGATTTTGTCTGTTGGGTGATGTTCCAAATGGATAATGAGAAACTCAAAATCTACCTTTACACAAGGATTACTAATGTTGTCAAATATACATAGAACAGAATATGCCATGCTGACAACACAGCCTAATCAGTTTGATCAGATGTTGTTATTTCTCATCTACCCGTAGAAGTGTTGACAAGTATTCTCAAGATTTACTAATTATTGCAAAAGTTTAATATTTTGGTTGGAAGCCAAGATTTTCAGGATATAAATTGGTACTTCAAATTTTTTTCCCTCAAAAATTAAGAAACTACAAATGCTTGAGATAAAATGATGCCCTGGGAAGTGTTTTTGTGCTGAATTGGATTCCAAACCATAATTTATTAATTGTGTAATGTACGCCAATTATTAGTCATCACTAAGACTAGGTTCCTCATTTATAAAATCACCTATTAGGATTGCCATTAACTAACAGCCACAGTCCTCAGCAAAAGCTGGGGCGGGGGTGGGGGTGGGGGGAGTCCTCGGTAAGTACAAGTTTTTCTCAACAAGCGGTAGTGAGAACTACTTGTTGGAAAACATTAATGAACAAAAAAAAAAAATCAATCACCGTATCTGTCATGAATGAATGAATTTAGACCTAAGTATTTCCAGTGCCTGTCCATTTCATTCCAAGTCCTCTAATCTAATTCTGGGAAGCTCTGATGACCTCATGGCAAGAAACTGTGCTGCATGTGCTCAGAATGCACCAGCTGCTCTGTGGGAGAAGGACAGACAATGTCCTCCCGTGTGACTTACTGCCTCGGAAAACCTGCTGAAGGGCCAACGCTGAGTCAATTCAGCTTGAACAACCACCACCACCTCATTCTAGCCCACAAACGATGCGATAAAACTGAAACTAATTAGCGTTAGTTCTATCATTATTCTCACACAAGTCAACCTGATTATCTACTCCCATGATGTGAATAAAACGAGCAAGAAGAACAGTTTATTAACATTCTAGTAAGAATCTCAGCAGTGGATAAGACTACTTATAAACATACATCTAGCTAGGACATTTTTTTTTAAAAGGCAAAATGAAAATTCACTGCTGTCGAGTGCCTTTCCAATTCCTTGTGAACATCGAGGACAGAGTAGAGCTGTCCCATATGGTTTCCAGGACTTTAATTCTTGGAAGAAAAAGACTGCCACATTTCTTCCACAAAGAGGCTGGTAGGCTCCAACTGCCAACCTTCTGCTTAGCAGTCACACACTTCAACCACTAAGCCATCAGGGTTCCTATTCAACCTACCTAGGAAATACTGAGTTTAATCAAAATTCCAACTAAACAGTTTGATTTCTATCACTCCCAACTGTTTGGGTTCCTACGAATTATATTCTTGTCTATAAATGTTTCCTAAAGCATTTTCCTCTTCACTCCCAAAATGAAAAATGTCAAAGATCTGGTACCATTATTTGCAACCTGTCTTAAAATGCAATCATTCCTGACTCTTAGGTTATCTCTGATTATTGTTGTTGTTATGTGTCCTCGAGTCGCTTGCGACTCATAGCGACCCTATGTACAACAGCCCTAACCTCTGCTCTGTCCTGTGCCAATCGCACTGTCTCTGACACTCCCATCCCAATTATCCCAGTCACTGAATCAATCCACCTCATAGAGGGCCTTCCCCTCCTATGCTGTCCCTCCACCCTCCCAAGCACAATGTCCTTCTCCAAGGACCAACCAGTCTCTCCTTACAACATGTCCAAAGTATGTTAGATGAAGCCTCGGAATCCTTGCCTCCAAGGAGCTACCTGGTTTAATCCTTTCCAGGATGAATCTGTTTGTTTTCCTAGCAGTCCATGATACTCTTCTCCAGCACCACAGCTCAAAGGTATCAATTCTCCTTCTACCCTCCCTAGTCATTGCCCAACTCTCTGATGCAAAACAAGTGATTGCAAAGACCATGGCCTGTATCAAACGTGGAATCCGTTCCTCAGGTCACGTAGAGGGGGCATAAAGAAAACTTGACTGGCAGAGAAGTTGAACAGCTAAAGAGTCCATAAAACTCCCCACCCATTTCCCAGGAAACATTGAAGACCCCAAAACTGCGCGGAATCCGTTTGGGCCCTCAGGTCAAGAAATACCTTTCTACACACCAGTTCTACAGGACACATCACCTTCACTTGGGAAATATACCACTAAACTTCAGAGACACTGGCCACAACGTAAGAAACTATCAGCAGCCGACGTGTTTGGAATCGCAGAAGCCAAGGAAGCTTCAGATATAAGCTATCAGATCAAGGGCTGGTCAATGGGAGACAGAAGTGAAGGGAGTGGGTAGAAGTGGATGGGCTCTCTGATTATTACATCCTGTTATTCCATCTCTGTGAATCCGATAAAACCACCTCAGAACTAGTGTTTTTATATTGAGAATAAAATTTAATACTTTCCCAGTAACTATCTTGAACATGCATTATGTGGCATGCACAATGTTAATCTGGGATACAGTGAGAACATACAATCATTTAATTAAAGAAGCACAGTATTGTAAGAATCCGACAAATAAAAAGATAATTCTCATTCAGGATAAACTACGTGAGTAGTGCCACAACCCTACTTCTGTTCGTAGGACCTGTGGAAGAGGCATATAACACAATTAGTTCATGGAGACGCGTGACAGATGTCAAGGAAGGGCCTTAAAGGAAGTAACCTCCAAAGTGTGCCCTGAACAATGAAATGAGAGTGAAGAGTATTAGAGAAGGCCTATTTCTGGCAAAGGAATCACTATTTACTGTTTGAAGAACATGTAAACATGTTGAGTATGCCTAAAGTGGGGGTGAGAATCCACAGAAGAAACAGGAAAGAAGAGGGAGGCAAGGTCTGATGGTGAAGGGCTCAGGCAGCCACGTCAGGGAGCTTTAACATCATCCAAAAGACAAAAGGGAATAGTTAAGGATTTTAAGTGGCACAGTGGTAGGCCTGGGTTTGTTCTTTTTTTTTTTTTCTTCTTCTTTTTTAAGTTTTTTTAAATTTTTTATTATTATTAAATTTTATTAGTTTT
>NW_006399788.1:13125204-13141290 GCF_000299155.1 Elephantulus edwardii | reverse complement strand
ATGATATCTCATAGTTGTTTTATGGGTTTGTTCTTTAAAGCAATCATAGTAGCTCATACTTTGGACATGTTCTAAGGAGGGACCAGTCTTTGGAGAAGGACACCATGTTTGGAAAGGTGGAAGGTCAGCCTAAAAGCTGCCAGAGCTGACAAGAATGGCACATGATAGGGCAGGGTTCAGAGACATTGTCCACAGGGTCACTATGAGTAGTAGTAGCTTCAATAGCACACAACAACAACAATCTTGTAAAGAGCACCTGCTTTTCTCATCAGAACTGACTCATAGCTGACCCTTCATCAGGTTTTCAGAGACTGCAAAATACACAGGAGGAGACTATCCATCTTTCTCTCCAGTAGCAGCTCGTGGATTTGAATCACCAGTTTTTGGGTTGACATTGCCTCCTTATGACTAAGCAACCCTTTAGTTCTATACAGGAATTTCTTCTGTCTACTATCTTCTGATGAGCTCTTCACGTTTTCTATCTGGAGAAAGTTTGGCAGAACTGTTTTATCTTGATTTGTAAATTTTTAAAAATTTTATTGGGATTTAAACAAAATGTACAGAAAGGTTGGGTTTTCATTAATTCATTATTGCACATTTCCATCTCCCCCTCCAATTCAATTCATAATGTCCATCTTGTTCCAGATGGCTGTCACACACATAATGCCTAATCATACATTTCTTTCAGACATCTCTTCCTCTCATCTGTTTCACTGCAGTATTCTTTACCTGTCCACTCTTTTTTCCTGGTTTCCTCACAACTCTTTGTCAATTCTATTTTATAATAGTGGTGTTATGCAGTATTTCTCTTTTTTGTGACTGAGATATTTCACCGAGCATAATGTCTTCCAGACTCACCTATCTTTTACCCATGATCATGCTGGCTGCACCTTCTCCAAGAAATACTTGTTTGTTCTTTTGGCAGTCCATGGGATCTTCAGCACGCTTCTCCAACATCACAGTTCAAAGACATCAATTCTTCTGTCATCCTTACTCATTGTCCATCTTTCAGATGCATAGCAAGTGACTGAAAAGACCATAATCTGAATTAGGTGCACCTTAGTCTTCAAACTGACATCTTTACATCTCAGTAATTTGGAGAGGTCCCTGACTACAGACTTTGCCAGCGCAATATGTCTCCTGATCTCCTGACTTCTGGTACCAAGTGTATTGCCTGTCGATCCATATAAGATAATATCATTGACAGTATCAATCCTCCATCATGATGTTGCCTAATAGTCCAGTGGTGAGGATTTGTTTTCTTGATGCTGAGATGCAATCCATAATGGAGGCTGCAATGTTTAACCTTCTGCAGCAAGTGCTTCAAATCCTCTTCATTTTCAGCAAACAAGGCTGGGTCATCTGTATAACAAAGATTATTGATGATGAGTCTTCCTTCAATCCTGATGCCATATTTTTCTTCATAGAGTCCAGCTTCTCAAACAATTTTCTCAACATATAGATCAAAAAGGTATGGGAAAAGGATACAATTTTGATGCACATCTTTCCTAGTTTTAAACCATGAAGTGTTCCCTTGCTCTGCTCACAATTGGTCTAAATATAGGTTTCACACAACACAGACAAGTGTTTTGGAATTCCCATTTTTCTCAGTGTTACCCATAATTTGTTATGTTCCACAGAGTCAAACATGACTTTGATTAGTCAATAAAGCACAAACAAACATTCTTCTGGCAGCACAAACAACCATTCTTCTGGCATTTGTTGCTTTCAGCCAGGATCCATCTGACATCAGTAATAATAACCCTGGTACCACAGCTTCTTCTAAATCAGCTTGAACATCTGGCAGTCTTCTGTCTATGTACTGTTCAAGCCCTTTTTGAATGATCCTCAGCAGTATTTACTTGCATATTGGATAACTGTCCTCCAAAATTCCTAGCATAGACTGGTGAGCACGACCAGGGATGCATCTGCCATTTGAAACAAGTCAATTGGTATCCCATTTATTCCTGGAGTCTTTTATTTTGCCAATGCTTTCAGTGCAGCTTGAACTTCCACCTTCATTACCATTATTAGCTCCTGATCATATGGTACTTCATGAAATAGTTCAGTGTGGTCAATTCTTTTTGGTACAGTGACTCGGTGTATTCCCCTTATCTTCTTTTGCTTTTTCATGATCATTCAAGATTTTGCCCATAGCATCTCTAAGTATTGCAACTTTGTGCTTGAATTTGTTTTTCAGTTCTTTTAGCTTGAGAAATGCTGAGCAACTTCTATAAACTTTTAGGTATGAGTCCCTTATAAGATATGTCATTGCCAGATGTGCAGGCTGGATTTAGAAGAGGTCGTGGTACTAGGGATATTATAGATAATGTTAGATGGATCTTGGGAGAAAGCAAAGAATACCAGAAGAATGTCTATCTGTGCTTCATTGACTATGCAAAGGTTTTTGACTGTGTAGATCACAACAAGTTATGGCTGACTCTGAGAAGAATGAGAATCCCAGAACATTTGATTGTGCTAATGTGAAATCTTTACTTGGACCAAGAGGCAGTCGTCAGAACAGAACAAGAAGACACCACATGGTTCAAAATCAAGAAGGGGGTTTGTCAGGGTTTTATTTTGTCCCCATACCTTTTCAATCTGTATGCAGAACAGATCATCTGAGACGCTGGGCTATACGAAGAGGAATATGGCATCAGGATTGGTGGAAGCATCATAAACAACCTGCATTATGCAGATGAAACAACCCTGCTTGCTGAAACTGAGGAGGACCTGAAGCGCTTGCTGCACAAGATCAAGGACTGCAGCCTCCTATATGGACTGAAGCTCAACGTTAAGAAAACAAAGATTCTCACCATTGGGCCAATTGGCACCATCAGTATGGATGGTGAAGAGATTGAGATAGTTAACAGTTTTAGTTTACTTGGCTCCACAATCAACACTCTTGGTAACAGCAGTCAGGAAATCAAGAGAAGAATTGCATTGGGAAAGTCAGCTGTGAGGGACCTCTCAAGAGTACTGAAGAGCAATGACGTCAGGCTGGAGACTAAGGTGCGCCTGATCCGGGCTATAGTCTTCACAATTACATGCTATGCGTCAGAGAGTTGGACAGTGAATAGGGATGATAGAAAGAGGATTGAGGTCTTTGAGCTGTGGTGCTGGAGAAGAGTGTTGAATATACCATGGACTGCTAGGAGAACAAAGAGGTTTGTCCCGGAGAGGGTGAAGCCGGAATGCTCCTTGGAGTCAAGGATTCTGAAGCTTCGTCTAACATACTTTGGGCATGTTGCAAGGAGGGACTAGTCCTTGGAGAGGGACATCATGTTTGGTAGAGTGGAGGGGTGGCGAAGGAGAGGAAGCCCTTTGATTCCGTGACTGGAGTGGTGGGAATAAGTGCGTTTGAGATGGGTAGGTTGGCACAGGATAGAACAGCATTTAGAGCTCTTGTACATAGGGTCGCTATGAGTTGCAAGTGACTCGATGGCACATAACAACAACAACAACACTGGCAAATGTTTGTTTCCAGTCTGTGAGTTTCAGTTGGAGAAGATTTTTTTTATTTACACAGGAATTTCATTTGTAAGGTCCCATTCATCAATTAAATTCTCTCTTAATTTGTAATATATAAGCAGGATAACTTGATGATTTTTAAATATTTTTCCTTCTATGTAAGAAACAATAATATACACAGTAGAGGAGAAGATTGACTTTACATATCTTCTCCTCACCCTCAAAGATTTCACTAGCTCCTATAACTAGTCAACTAAAGTGTTAATACGTGAATTTTGTACTCCTCATAGAGCAAAGATATATTCAAGGGCTAAAACAACAAAAGTTAAAATATCATTACTGAGACTTAGTTTGTTTAGTTATTCAAGATTAAGCATCAGTGATTTGGAATCTAGCTCTCTTGAATGAACAATTTAGATTCCCCAGCCCCCCGGATCCTGTTGGTATATTTACAAAAGTAGAAATTTAGAATTCAAGCCATAAAAATATAAGGAACAAAGAAACCACCATCACAATATGAAACAGAAAAGGATGATGGCAATAAACCCATACTTGTCATAAATTCCACTGATTATAAGTTAATTTTTGCACAAGTTAAAAGAAATAGAGATGCAGAATAGATAATAAAACAGTACTCATCAACATACAGGCTGCAAGAGACAATAGCACAACAAAAGCTTAGGTGCAAAAATCAGCAAGAAAATGTTATCCAAGAATTCAATACCATATCAAAACTATAAGTCACCATGAGTAAGTGGGATGCTTACCAGGCACACAAGGATGGCTCAACATTAGAAAAGCAATCATTGTCATCTACTACATACATAAAACAAAAGGGGAAATCACATGATCTTGTTATTCATTACAGAAAAGGCATTTGATAAAAACCAACATGCAGTCTTGATAAAAACTCTCAGTGAAATAGGATTAGAAGGGAAATTCTTCAATATAAGTAAGGTGTATGTGCAAAACAAATGACCCACATTATTCTCAATTGAGAGACACTGCAAATGGGAACTAGACCAAGATGCCTTCTCTCACTACTCCTATTCAACAATGTAAGGGATGTTGTTAAGTGCCATTGAGTGGCTCGTAATTCACAGGGACCCTGTGAACTATAAAGACTGGAACTTTGGCCTATCTTGTGTCATGTATTACCTGCAATAAAAAGATGATTCAAACTTGCCTGTAGAAAGTGAAGAAGGCATGAAGTATTTACTGAAGGAGATCAAAGACCGCTGTACAGAAAGTTCTAGCGAATTTTTGCATAAACAAATACTAATTTGGACAATGAGGTAAGAGAGAGAAACAGACATCCAAATTGGTAAGCAAGAACTAAAACTATTCCTATCTGCATAGTATGCATTGAAGCCATTCCTATTTGCAGTGTTGTTCTTGTTATGTGCCATCGAGTTGCCTGTACAACAGCCCTAAATCCTGCTCTATCCTGTGCCAATCTCACTGTCTCTGACACACCCAATCCAATCAGTCCACCCCATAGAGGGTCTTTCTCTCCTGCACTGTCCTTCCATGCTCCCAAGCATCATGTCCTTCTCCAAGGACTGGTCCCTCCTTGCAACATATCTAAAGTATGTCAGACGAAGCTTCAGAATCCTTGCCTCCAAGGAGCAGCCTGGTTTAACCCTTTCCAGGATGAATCTGTTTGTTTTCCTAGCAGTCCATGGTACCCTCAATACTCTTCTCCAGCACCACAGCTCAAAGGCATCAATTTTCTTTCTATCATCCCTAGTCATTGTCTAGTTCTCTGACACATGGCAAGTGATTGCAAAGACCATGGCCTGTATCAGGCGCACCTTAGTCTCCAGAGTGACATCATTGCTCTTCAATACTTTGGAGAGGTCCCTAACAACAGACTTTACCATTGCAATATGTTTTCTAATTTCCTTGCTGTTGGTGGCAAGAGAGTTGTTTGTGTAGCCAAGCAAACTAAAGCTGTTAACAACCTCAGTGTCTTCAACATCTATCATGATGCTGCCAATCAGCCCAGTAGGTCAAAGACTGCAGCCTTCAATATGGATTGAGGTTCAATATCTAGAAAACAAAGATTCTTACCACTGGGCCAATTGTCATCTGCATATGCATAGAAAATCTCAGCAACTAAAGAAGAAAACGCCAAAAACATATATATTTATATAATCTGGAATTTTCAAGAATAACAGATATTAATCTACCTGTAGACATACAGGCTGACAGACTGTACCTACATCCATAAATTTGACAAACTATATTTCTATGTAAATATCTGTTCATGATGTTAATAGATCCAAGTATATGGGAAGAGCTTATGGGAGTAAAATTATGAAGAGTTTTCATCATAACCAAACATCCTGAGGGAATGTGTCACTTGGCCTAGATGCTCAGGTTCATAGTCTCAGGGAGGATTACGGTCAATTGGCACAACACAGTCACAAAGGGAGCCTTGGTGGTGTAGTCGCAGGGATTGCACTGCTGTTTGTCCGGTGGCACCTCTCTGGCACTTCAAATCCACCCCTGACTCTGTGAGAGGAAAATGGGCAATCTTTTCCCCCATGATTTACAGACTTTGAAAGCCTGCTGGACAGCAATGTGCACATGAGTCTACAAAAATACTATTCTAGCTGTGGTATTGAGTATACTATGAACTGCTAGGAGAACAAATGGGTTCTTCTTAGAGTGGGTGAAACCAGGCTTCTCCTTGGAGGCAAGGATGCTGAAGCTTCACCTGACATACTTTGGGCATGTTGCAAGATGGTACCATCCTTGGAGAAGGACGTCATGCTTGGCAGGGTGGAGGGACAATGCAAGACCCTCGATGAGGTAGATTGATTCAGTGACTGGGGTAAGGGGGGTTGTTGGTGTGTCGGAGACAATAAGAATGGCACAGGATAAATAGAGCAGGGAAGGATAACCAACCATAAAAAACAAAAGGGCAGTTTTGGTTCAGGGAAATGGTTCAAAAAGCAGGAAGCCAGGGGAAAGACAGACAGATGGACAAGGCCACACTGAAAGGATTAGGGGAAAATGCTGTCCCAATGTGGTGAATGAATTCTATGTCATGAAACACATTGACAGAAAAACAAACTGCTGTGCAAACTTTCACTCAAATCACAAAAAATGAGGGGTGGGTGGGGTGGAAACAAATACACACTTTCCTGTTCTACTCGCAAATGTAAATTGACATTTATAAAACACACATAATGCCTATTCCTAATTCACAAATTCCCAAATGTTGCTTTTTATACTGAGCCATTTATTAACAGATTATGAAATTAAAAAGTGCAAAAGCAGATGATATTAAGCATTTCAGAAAAATCATATGACTGTAGTGGAGATCGAGTCCTAATATTAACTATGGACTTCAGTTAATAATGATGTGTCAATATTGATTCATCCATTCTAACAAAAATGCAAGATGTTAACTGGCTAAACTGCTGTGCCCAGAGTGGAGAGGGTGTATACAAGATCACTTTACTTGTTCTAGTGAACTTGATTGATACTTTTGGTTGCCATGGTGGATGAGAGCAATAACTTCCACTTTTATCTGGTCTTTCGAATGAGGAGGTATTACTGGAAAACAACCTCAGTTTACTTCTACCATCTCCAATCTACATCTTCAAAGACCTGGTCTTTATACATGCAGAGAATAGAGACTATCAAACATACGTTTCCCTAATCTGCCCTTTCTCCACTAATCTATTTTTTTATTCCACAAATCTATTTTTTTAAAAAATTTTCATTTTATAATGGTTTACGTACAAAGTTCATATACATTGTTATGGGACTTTTCCCCTTGCCTTTACCCACCCCACCCTCCACCCATCAAATTGTGTGACCCTGTGAGTAACCACCCATCCCCCGCCCATCCTCACCCCTCACCTCCACCTCCCCCTTGGATCTTCATACATATTCTACAATATTGGTCTTCTACAGTATTTGTCCTAATGTGACTGGGTTAGTTCACTCAGCATAATGCTCTCCAGTCCCTCCCAAGTTAAGTAGTAATTTACAAAATCATTGCTCTTGTGTGCTGCATAGTAGTCCATCGTTAACAAATATTTTTACACTTTCTTGCCTCTCTTCATCTCCTGACAC
Source organism: Elephantulus edwardii (assembly GCF_000299155.1). Taxonomy (NCBI): domain Eukaryota; kingdom Metazoa; phylum Chordata; class Mammalia; order Macroscelidea; family Macroscelididae; genus Elephantulus; species Elephantulus edwardii. Next base: position 13,133,727 of record NW_006399788.1, on the reverse strand, counting down.
ATGTGTTTTGTGGTAACATGTAATGGCTCTGGAAGTCTCTCCACCCTTTCCAAGGTTAACCTCTCCATCTACATTCTTTAATATATTCCCTCGAGGACCCTATCCCATTACTTATTGCTTTCTTTGCATTCTTGTCTTACTCTACAATCTCTTCTTACTCTTCAATCTCTCTGTTCCAACCTCAATAAACAATCCTAGCACCCAGTCCCCTTGTCAGTATGTTTTCCTTCTCATCATTACAGAATTCCCTAAGAGCCCACATTATTTTCTTTTCTTTTTTTTATTTTTATTGTATTATTTTTACGTGTACCGTCAAATCAGATCTGACTGGTACAGGAGGAGATTGCCCCCTCCTTCTCCAGCAAAGCATCTGCTGGATTTGAACCATGTACCTCTGGGATTGCAGTGCAGTGTCTTGCCACTAGGCCACCAGAGCTCCCGAGCCCACATTATTTTCTACCCATCCACCAATCCAATGCAATCTTACTCCAAGACACTTTTTTGCTCCTTACAGAAAGTGCCCTTGGAAAGATCAACAGGGATTCAACTGCCAAATTCAGAAGCTTCTCCTAAATTCATCTTCTTTAACCATAAAATGGACTGGTTACCTCCTCCCCTTTTTAGGGAGTTCTCTTTCCCTCCCACTACCAGCTCACTTGTCCTTTTCAGTTGTTGTTATTGTTAGGTGCCGTCGAGTTGTAGACAACTCATAGGGACCCCAGGTCTGAGCACTGTTCATAGAGTTTCCAGAGGCAAGCCATTTCAGATGTGGATGCCACTCCTGCTTCCAAGCTTATTTCAGTCAGGAAGCTCCAGCAAACACTCCACCATGGGTAACCATTATCACATTTTGCAAATCACTGTTATGGTGTTTAGCTTCACAGCAACCACAAGTTACCTCTGTACAGCGATGCACAGACCAGTGCTATACCACCTAGAAGAACGTTTCACAGAAAAACAATTTGAACCAGGCCTGAGGGCTGCAGATTGAAATCACCGACATTGGGTTTGGTCACATAACTTTCTTTTCCTAGGCCAACGTAGCTTTCTCTATGTTATCATTGTTATTGTCGTTAGGTGCTGTCGAGCCATAGACAACTCATGGCGACCCTATGAATGAAAGGCCTAAGCACTGTTCATGGAGTTTCCAACTTTTCAGTTAGTGATTGCAATAAGGACAAAGAGAGCTCACCTATTCAACATCCTTCTTTCTCATTCTCAAAGGATAAGGTAGACTCTTACTCTTTACTTAGAAGACTGATCTTACCTCTGGTATATCCCCTTTACTATACAGTATAACTAAGGGAGCTCTGGTGGCCTAGTGGCAAGAAGCTGCACTGCAGTCCCAAAGGCACGTGGTTCAAGGTCACCAGCTGCTCCACAGAAGAAGGATGAGCAGTCTCCTCCCATATGATTAACTGCCTCTGAAAACCCATCAGAGGGTCAGCTATGGGTCAGTTACGACTTTATGGTACACAACAACAAGGGAGAGTGCTAGTGGATGGCAAGTTGCACTACCAACCCAAAGGCAGATGGTTTGAATCCATCAGCTGCTCTCAAGGGAAAAAATGGACAATCTCCTACCTTGTGATTTACAGCCTCTGTCAGCTGAGTCAGTTCTGACTCATTGGCACATAACCATCACCAACTAGCACCCTATATGACTTAGTATTTTGAGCTTCTCTATCCAATCTTCAAATCTTGGTCTCCTCTGTGATTTTGTTAGTTTGATTCTTCTTTCCCCATAGCCAAATCCTTTAACTACCATAGATGAGATGTAATGCATGTGTGGCTGAGCTATTTTGCCACATCAGACTTTTCTCCTGAGTTTTAGTTCAATTCTAAAAGAAATGTCTACTAGTTATATTCAATCAGATGTCCATAGATGCTCTCCATAGATTTTGTCACCCATAGATATATCCATATTCCATGTGCTTAAATCTGAAATCATCTTTCCCTCCTGCAACCACCTCATTTCCTTTGAATTTTTTTCAGTTAGTCTATCAAAAGAGAGGGAGAAAAAGACAGTGACAGAGCACACGTGCGCATGCGCATACATGCACACAATTTTCCTTCTTTCAACTATCTCTCAACTTTCTCACCAATTCACTTTTACTTTATCATATCTACCCTAGACCTTCATTCTCATTCTCAAAGGATAAGGTAGACTCTATTTAGAAAACTGACTGGCCTTGACTCCAGCATTCCTTCTTCACTACCTAATAGAACTGTATTAGATATAGGAGTTAGAGTCAAAATCAAAAGGGCCAAACTCGCTCAAGCATTTCTTAAGCTGAAAGAAATAAAGAATAAATTCAAGCCATGAGTTACAATGCATAAGGATGCTATGGGCAGAATATTGAATTATTCAGGAAGCATTAAAAGACAATGGAAGGAATATGAAGAATCCATGTACCAAAACGAATTGACTGATACAGAAGAATTTCAAAAAACAACATATGATCAAGAGGCAATGGTGATCAAGGAGAAAGTGCAGACTGCTCTGCAGGACTTGGCTAAAAATAAAGCCCCAGGAACTGGTGGAACACCAATTGGCGTATTTCAGCTAACAGATGCTGCCCTACATGAGCTCACCAAGTTTTGCCAAGAAAACTGAAGGACACCTACTTGGCCAGCTGACTGAAAGAGATCAATATTTATTCTTATTCCAAAAAAAGGTGACCCTACAGAGTGTGGAAATTATCAAACAATATCATTAATATCATACACTAGCAAAATCCTGCTGGAAATTATCCAGAAAAGACTTGAACAGTACATTGGCAGAGAGCTACCAGAAACACAAGGTGGGTTTAGAAGAGGTCTTGGCAATAGAGACATTATTGCCAATGTCAGATGTATCTTGGCAAAAAGCAGAGGGTACTAGAACAATGTCCATCTGTGTTTCATTGATTATGCAAAGGTGTTGCAGACTAAGGGTAAAGTACTTTTTTAAATTTTATTTTATTATTTTTGCGTGAGTGTACCGTCAAATCAGATCTGACTGGTACAGGAGGAGATTGTCCCTCCTTCCCCGGCAAAGCATCTGGTGGATTTGAACCATGCGCCTCTGGGATTGTAGTTGCAGCTCCTTACCACTAGGCCACCAGAGCTCCCCGGGTAAAGCACTTTTATAATTATTAATAATGAGACAGACAACTAGCAATGAGATATAACAGAGAACATAAAAAACAGTGGGCAGGCAGTTTTTGAGTGAAGACCCCCATTCCAGCTTCCCTATATCTTTATTGAAAATTATTAGGAAGTATATCACAAAGAGAATTCAATGAAAATGAAGCCAAACTCTTTCTATTGAAAACCTTCTCTTTGACTCAGGAGGGAGGGGTCAGCAAATACAAGAATCTGGTAAACCCTTAAGGATTCCCTCAGGGCCTCAGGATGCACTCTAGCTTGAACCCGTGCTTCCCCCACATCCTGAAATAGCATTCAGTTTATTACAAATATTTAGTATTAGCTTCCCATACAAGGGCATTTGACTGTGTGGCTCACAATAAATTGTGGCTAACCTTGAGGAAAATGGGAATCTCAGAACACTTGATCATGCTTATACAAAACCTATGCTTGAACCAAGAAGCCGTCCTCAGAACAGAGCAAGGAAATACTGCATGGTTCAAATTCAGGAAAGGAGTGCATCAGTAATGCATCCTGTCCCCATACCTTTTCAATCTGTATGAAAAACAGATCATTCAGGAAGCAGGGCTTTATGAGGAAGAATGTGGCATCAAGATTGGGGGTAGACTCAATAACAACCTATGATATGCAGATGACACAACCTTGCTTGCTGAAACCGAGTAAGACTTGAAGCACTTGCTGCAAAAGGTCAAGGACTGTAGTCTTCAATATGTATTGAAGCTCAACATTGGAAGACAAAGATTCTCATCACTAGGCCAACTGACAGCACTATAATAGATGGAGAAGAGATTGAGGTTGTTAGCAATTACAGCTTGCTCAGATTCCCACTCAACACTCTTAAAACCAGCAGTCAGGAAATCAAAAGACAAATTGCATTGGAAAAATCTGCTGTCAGGGACCTCTTCAGAGTGCTGAAGAGCAACAATGTCAGTCTAGATACAAAGGTGAGCCTAATCCAGTCTACGGTCATCTCAATTACTTGTTATGCTTCAGAGAGTTGGACAATGACTAAGGATGATAGAAGAAGAGACTCCTTCGAGTTGTGGTGCTGGAGAAGAGTTTTGAACATACCATGAGCAGCCAAGAAAACAAATCGGTCTGTCTTGGAAAGGGTGAAATCTAGTCTCTTCATGGAGGCTAGCATTTTGAAGTTTTGCCTCACTTATTTTGGGCATATGGCTGGGAGAGACTGGTCCTTGGTGAAGGACATCATGCTGGGAAGGGTGGATGGACAGCAAAAGAGAGGAAGACCCTGGATGAGATGGATTGATAAAGTGACTGGGGCGATGGGTGTAGGTGTGTTGGAGTTAGTGAGACTGGCTCAGGACAGGGATGGGTCCAGAGCTGCTGTACACAGGGTCACTATACATTGCAGGCGACTTAATGACACATAATAACAATAACATACTACGACAGCTTTGGAAGCAGGAGTGGCATCCACTTCCTAAATAACATGCCTCTGGAAACTCTATGATCTCTGATAAATGTCAGTGGTTGTAGAGGGGCTTCAGGCCTTTTGTTCATAGGATCATTATGAGTTGTGCTCAACTTGAAGGCAATCAATAACAACAATATATCTGTATAACTAATTACCTTAAAAGTATGTCATAATAATGAATCATTTTCTTGCTATTAAAAATTTCCCCTTCATTTGGAACTATACAATTAAATTCAGCCCCCATTAGAAGATATAAGCATCTCTGGTGGCATAGTGAATTAAGTTTTGGACTGTTAACAGCAAGGTCAATAGTTCAAATTCACCAGCCACTCCATGACAGACAAAGCAGTCTGCTCTTATGAAGATTTTCAGTCTACAAAGCCAATGAATGATCAGCATGAGTTGGAACTGACTTCACAGCAGGGGTCCATGCACTTTAGAATGATACATACATTTCAAAGAGGTTCAACATTAACCCCACTCTCAAAATCCCCTTTAACCAGACTGTTTCCCAAATTCATGTCAGTTTATATCATAACCTTTACCAGGCATGATTTTAATTTCCATGTGAATTAATTTACATCATTAAGCAATTTCATAGACAGTCTGCAGACAAAATGAGCAGTGTTCCCCAAAAGGCTGTATATGCTCTAAACTAGAATGAAATAAGGAATTGTTTCTCAAATAGGCAGGATTCATGGGTCCAGGAATCATAGAGTGGAAACAGAAGTGGTAACATTCACCATCACGCCTAGTGATCCATTCACAAAATGTTAGCTTCCAGTCCCTGCAACCCTATTCTCTGTGATCTTGAAGTCTTAGTTCAAGGAATATGTGAAAAGAACATGTTCACCTGGAAATACAAATGGTATTCCACTGAGGTGGAAGTTTACGAATGTCACCTGACCAATCACATTGGGTTGCTGTGCCTCTGGGACAGTAGGTAAAGAGAGTTACTGTATTTCTGGAACGAATGATCCTGATTACCAAAGGGAAGTAGAATTGGCATTACATAACCTAGGTAAAGATGAGTTTCTATAGAATACAACAGATTCCTTAAGTCATCTTTGATCATTGTCATGCTCTGTACTTAAAATCAATAGAAAGAAAACTGTAGCAACTCAACTCTGGCACAGGTATTTTAAGAATGAAGGTTTAGGGGAGCTCTGGTGGCCTAATGGCAAGGAACTGCAACTACAATCCCAGAGGCGCACGGTTCGAACCCACCAGATGCTCTGCGGGGGAAGGAGGGACAATCTCTTCCTGTACCAGTCAGATCTGATTTGACGGTACACGCAAACACACACAAAAAATACTAATAAAAAAAAAAGATTTAAAAAAATTAAAAAAAAAAAAAAGAATGAAGGTTTGGGTCACTCCACCAGGTAAAATACCAAGATCAGCTGAGTGCTTGCTGCTGTTTTTGGCGGTTGTTACTATCAAGCTGACGATGACTCATAGCAACCCTATGAACAACAGATCTGAACCTTGCCATGCTCTGCACCATCCTCTGACCTATGTCATGCTCAAGGCCATTGTTTATCCACTGTCAATCCACTTCATTGAAGGTCTTCCTCTCTTTCATTGACTTTCTACTTTTTTTAGCATGATGTCTCTTTGCAAGAACTGGTTCTTCCTGAAAATATGCTCATAAAAATTCAAAGTTTTATCATCCTTGGATCTAAGTTCTCTGGCTGCACTTCCTTTACAGTGGATTTGTTCTTTTGGCATTCCGTGGGATATTCAGTACTCAAACACAGTTCCAAGCCATCAATTCTTCTTCTATCATTCTTAGTCAATGTTCAACTTTCAGATGGTAACAAGTAACTGAAACAAGACCACGGCTTGGGATCAGGTGCACCTGAGTCTTTAAACTAACATCTCTGCTCTTTAGAACTTTAGAGAGATCCTTGACAGCAGATATCCTCAATGTAACATATCTTTTGATTTCTTGACTGCTGCTACCAACAGTGCTGACTGTGGATCCTAGTAAAATAAAATTGTTGAAAACTTCAAAATCTTCTCTACTATGATGATGCTTTTTAGTCTGGTTATAAGGGTTTCTGTTTTCTTGATGTTGAGATGTTACCCGTATTGAAGGGTGTGTTTGATCTTCTGCAGTAACTTCTTCAAGTCTTCTGCACTTTCTGCAGGCACAGCTGTCACATGCATAATCCAGGTTGTTAATGAGTTAATCAGCATCCAATGCTGATGCCATATTCTCCTTTATGGAGTCCAGTTTCTTGAGTTACTTGTTCAGTACACAGATTTAATGTTGATGTTGTTGTTAGATGCTGTCAAGTATGACTCATAGTGACAACCGATCTGGATCCTGTCTTACTGTGCCATTCTCATAATTCTTTTTTTTTATTGGGAAAAACATATTGGGGGTACAAGGAGGTGAGGGTTGGGGGCAGAAGGGTGAGGATGGACCAGGATGCAGCTGAAGAGCTGCACAGTTTGGTCGGTGGGGGGAGCAGGTGAAGGAAATGATAAGGGTCCAGTGGGGAACAGATGCTAAAGAAGAATGACAAGCATTTTCCAATGGTAATTAAACCAACTGTCTTATTGATTTGGGAATTGGATGCCGACTCTCTGGCTTCTTCATGCTGAACAGGGGCGTAGATGTAAAGGAGGGAAGGGAGGACACTTTATCAACTTACTGGTGGTCTTGGGTTAAAGCTGCTTGCCTTCTTGCTCTATTAGAAGATATTTTTCTGTCATTTGCTCCCCTCTGGACTGCAAAGTGTTTTCCCAGGTGGGTCCAGTGAGGATGGCTGGTTAACCCAGAGGCTCCATCCTCCTTTGCTTCCTTAGCTGTCAGTTGTATTTCCTTTTTGTCACTGGCACTGGGTTCAGGGTCAATTACGGAGTAAAACTCAGAGTTAAGGTTACCTATAGGAAAGGGAGCAAACCTAGAGAGGACAAACTTGTGAATTACAAACAGAAGGGCTTTGAGGGTGTTGCTTTCAGGTTTACTGGGGGGGAGGGTGGCAGAAAGTGGCCTAGGTAACATTCTCTGGATACCCTAGGCATCCTTTTTTTCCCCCTTCCCCACCCAGGGGTCAGATAGCACAATCTGGGGACTGAGGAGCTCACCCTGAGGGCCACGACAGCTCACCCCAATACGAGGGCCGAGGGCAGCCCACCCCAGGCCGGGCAACACCCCCCAGGAGCTGGCTGGTATACGCCCCCTCCAATTGCCCCTACCCCAGTCTGGTCCCCTAGCCTGACTGAGGACTCTGTGGTCCGGGATAGTGTTTCCAATTCCAGCAGTGCCACTTTTAACGCCCCCCCCCCATAAGTGGTCATACTATATTTTGAAGTAGATATCACTGCCCTCCCCCTTTATATATGATAAAGGGAACCTGAGAATTGTGAATAGACTCCCCTCAGGTCTAACCATCTTTTGGCAGAAGCATTCAACAGAACAAAATATGTGGTGCATTTAGGATGTCAGTCCTCTTCTGCATGCTGCCACTGTTAAGGTCATCAGACTCACAGTGACTTTCAGCAATCCATTGTATAGGTAATCGTCCTCTTTGGCCTGTCCAAGGAAACCAAAACCTGCAGATGGCAGGCATGCATCCCATCCCCCACCTCTTACACAGGTGGCCAGCGGGGCGCGCCCCCCCAGCATGGGAGGCCGGTGGGAGGCGCGCGGCCCCCCAGAGCGGGCGGCCATTGGGGGCGCGCCCCCCCACCCCGCCGCAGGGGCGTTCGGCGGGTGCACGGCCTTTCTTGTGCGGGCGGCCGGTGGGTGCCCACTTCCCCCACAGCTGCCATCCTGGCTCTAAGAATTCTCTCCAGAACAAGTCCACTTTGCGGCAGTGTGGTGGCTTCACTGTACCAGTCTTGAGGAGGACCGATGCCCAGCATCCATCCTGGGTGAGGGAATCCATTCTTCTGGCTGTGGAAGCCTCATGGAGCTGCAG
>NW_006399788.1:13088592-13123911 GCF_000299155.1 Elephantulus edwardii | reverse complement strand
TAAAAACTGTTAACTATCTCAATCTCTTCACCATCGATACTGATACTGCCAATTGGCCCAGTGGTGAGAATCTTTGTTTTCTTGATGTTGAGCTTCAATCTGTATTGAAGGCTGCAGTCCTTGACCTTCTACAGCAAGCGCTTCAGGTCCTCAATTTCAGCAAGCAGGGTTGTGTCATCTGCATAACACAGGTTGTTGATGACTCTTCCACCAACCCTGATGTCACATTCCTCCTCATGCAGACCAGTGTCTTGGATGATCTGTTCTGCATACTGATGGAAATGGTACGGAGAAAAAATACATCCCTGACAGACAGACCCTCTTCTTGATTTTGAACCATGTATTGTCTCCTTGCTCTATTCTGATGACTGCCTCTTGGTCCAACTATAGGTTTCACATTCTTCTCAGCCACAGCTTGTTATGATCCAGTCAAAAAGCCTCTGTACAGTCAATGAAGCAGACAAACATTCTTCTGGTATTCTCTGCTTTCTGTCAAGATCCATCTAACATTAGCTAAAATATCCCTAGTATCATGACTTCTTCTAAATCCAGCCTGCACATCTGGCAGTTTTCTGTTGGCATATTGCTCCAGTTCGTTTTGGATAATTTTCAGCAGAATCTTGTTTGCATGTGATATTAATGATATTGCTCGATAATTTCCGCAATGCAAAAGATCATTACAAAGGCTGAAGAAGAAAAGACCAAGATGGAAGTCAGATGAGACTCTGAATACTGCACTAGAGTGTCAAGAAGCCAAAGCTAAAGGAAGAAACCAAGAAATCAAAGCGCTTAACAGAAAATTTCAAAAGGCAGCTTGGGATGACAAAGCAAGATACTATAATGAAAAGTGCAGAGCTGGAGTCAGAGAATCAAAAGGGCAGAACGCGCTTAGTGTTTCTTAAGATTAAGGAGTTGGAAAGTAAATTCAAGCCACGGATGGCTATACTTAAGGATATTTTGGGTAGAATGTTAAATGATCCTGGAAGTATCAAAAGAAGATGGAAGGAGTACACAGAGTCACTGTATCAGAAGGAATTGGCTGACATAAAAGAATTTAATGAAATAACATATGAGCAAGAGCCTGTGATGATGGAGAAAGTTCAAGTTGCTCTGAAGGAATTGGCAAAAAACAAGGCTCCAGGAGTTGACGGCATACCAATTGACATATTTCAACAAACAGACGCTGCCCTGGATGTGCTAAATTGTGCCAAGAAATCTGGAGGACAGCCAGCTGGCCAACTGACTGGATCGATTTGCTCTGTGTATAGCTTTGTTGTTTCCACCCACTCCCCTCCTTGTTAGTACCATCGAATTGGATCCAACTGACACACGAGATTGTCCCTCCTTCTCCAGCAAAGCACCTGGTGGATTTAAACTGCACACCTTCGGGATTGCAGTGCAGCTTGTCACTAGGGCACCAGAGCTCCCTCTATGTATAGGTTTCAAGCTATCACAATTAAGTGTTCTAGGATTCTCATTCTTCTGTTAGCCATAACTTTTATGATCCACAAATGCTTTTGCATTATCAACCAAGTATACATCAAGTACAATATCTTTCTGTTATTCTCCACTTTCAAGATCCAAGAATGGAAATTATATCCCTTGTACCACAGGTTTGTTGTTTTTTTTTAATTCAGCTTGAATTTCTGGCAGTTTCCCATCAATGTACTGTTTCGGTCATATTTAATAATTTTCAGTTAAGATTTTACTTCCATATACATTGATACTGTCAGATAATTTTCAGTCAGCTGGATCACCCTTCCTGGGAATGAGAAAATAGATCTTTTCCAATCAGTTAGCCAGGTAGGTGCCTTCTATACATGTTCAAAGAGACTGGTGGGCATGTCCCAGGCTGCATTTCTCTCCTGGAATGCTCCAATTGATATTCCATCAATTCCTGAGGCCATCTTTTCCCCCACTGCCTTCAATGCAGCCTAGACTTCTTTAAGAATACTGGTTCTTAATCATATGCTACTTTACAAAATTGTGCAGTGTTGGTTGTTTGACTTGCTATGCATCAGAGAGCTTGGCAATAGCTAACAATGACAAAAGAATCAATGCCTTTGAGTTGGGGTGCTAGAGAAGAGTACTGATCATGGACTACCAAGAGAATAAACAGGTCTGTACTGGAAAGGGTAAAATCAGGCTCCTTCTTAGTCTCACATACTTCAGGCCTGTTGCCACGACTGGCCAGTCCTTAGAGAAGGACATGTTTGGAAAGGGGGAGAGTCAGCGCAGAAGAGGAAGACCCGGGATGTGATGGATTGATGCAGTAACTGAAGTAATGGGGGTAGTAGGTGTGTCGGAGACAGTGAGACTGACTGGGTAGGATTCAGAGCTATTATGCATAGGGTTGCTGAGTTGCAATGGACTCAAGGGCACATAACAACTTCCTGAATTGGTTGTTGACTAATTTTTGTGTGTGTGTGTGCAGTGATTCTGGGCTTGCTAAGAGCACAGCAAATAAAGAATGGGCAGTAGAAAGTTGTTCTGAATTACCAGCTATGACCGTGTTCAGTTGCAGAAACAAGAATTATAATTCCATTTTTTTCCTCTGGGTATGCATTTTACTTATAAAAGGGGTGAGTGACTACGCTTCTGTGTGTGTGTGTTCAGTACGTCCAATCTTTAACCAAAAACAATTATAAAACCGTGATTTTATAGTTTTTGTTTAAAGGTTATATTTGGGTTGAAATGTACAGATGTCACGTCAAAAAGAGGTGGACTGTCATAGTTAAGTATTGTGTCAATATGGACATGATACTCAGGATACTTTAACTGTCAGATGTTATCAAGTTCACTGTAACTCATGGTTACCCTATAAACAACAAATCTGAACCTTGCCCTATCCTGTACCATCCTCTTTATCTGACATGCGTGAAGTCAGACTGTTAATTCATTGCCACACCCGCCTCGCTGTCCTCTCTGGCCACGATGCCTGTGTGACAAAATGGGTCGTCCGTGCCTGTACGGGGTCTCTGACCTCAAGGATAGCATAAGAGGGAACCTTGCAAGCCCTGTGCTTGTGAGTGGGCTGATGCCTGGATATTTGTTACAGATGGGTCTTCGTAATCCCGGGAAACCTCTGGAAATTAAGTTGCTTCTAGGATAAGAATGGGAGTTTCTGGGGAAAAATCAGGGGAACTTCACCAGAACTGGGATAAAGATTTAATTAAAGTCTTTAATCAGGAACTATTTGATGTTCCTGGAAATGATAACACACAAGATGAAAATATAAAAGAAATTGAGATTGCTCTTAAAAGTATAATTTTGAATATGATCTTTGGGTATGTATCTAATTCTTCTTTTGTGATACTTGCAACTCATATTTAGTAATGTAATTGTATATTAAGAGAAAGTTTAGACTAGTTTTAACAGCAGAAAGTCATAGTTAATGAGAATAAAAAAGAGAGGTTTAAGAAAAGACTCAAAAGACAAACTTCTCTAAAAGTAAAGGTCTCTTTAAGAGATAGGAAATATTACCAGATAAATAACAGGTGGTGGGAAGAAAGTACTTATAAAGGACCATATGTCCTGCCAACTCCAACACCAGTACCTCTTCCTTATACAGACGTTTTGTATTCCAAGGAAAAAGAATTGAATATTACAAATTAACTTGGTAAAAACAAGTTAAAGGAAGTCGTCCACCTTAGTGCACATTGCCAAACAAAAAACAAATTAAAATCTTATGAAACAAGTTGCAAAAGCTATTGTTAAATATAGGAATGGTCCAGAGTGTAAGAAAATAGATGTTAAGATTCGTTAGGTACAGTACAAATATGAGTACAAAGGCAAAAACAAAGGTGGCTAAAATACAGTGACACAAAGTAGGAGAGGAAATGTAAACCATTAACCATTGTCTAGCAGATGACCAACATAAGGTCACTGTGTTTCTTGTTCAAAGAATGTTTAATAGCCGATGCTATTATTTAGTAATAGAAAATTCTTTTTGTTAAAATCTTATGTGAGCTTTGTAATCACAAAATGTTGGCTATAAGTCAAGTTTAAACAAGTTTAAATGTATAAAAAGCAAGCTTTTAGCATAATAAATCAGAGCTCTCTACATCATCCTGGTGTGCAGACTCTCATTTTCGCCGACTTCGTCCCTCACCTGCTCTTCACCAAGAAACCCCTTGAGTTTCTTGTCACGACCGTGGTCGGGTGGTCGGTGACAATTCATCTTCTGGAGGGCCTTCCTCTCTCACACTTTTATCTTTCCCAGGTTAGGAATTTTTTTCAAGGATTGCTTCTTCCTGACAACACTCCCAAGCATGTAAGATGAAATTTCACCATCTTTACCTCTCAGAAGCACCCTTGTTGCACTTTCTCCAAGAGACATTTGTTCTTTTGGCAGCCAGTGATGTATTTAATGCTCTTCATCAACACTATACAAATGAATCAATTCTTCCATCTTCCTTATTCACTGTCCAACTTTCAGATGGATAAGAAGCAATTAAAAAAATCATGCCTTTAATCAGATGCACCTTACTCTTTAAACTGGTATGGTTCCAGTCGTAAAGACACTTTTTCTTGATGTTGAGATGTAATCCATCTTGAAGGCTATAAGTCTTTTATTTTCTTCAGTAAGTGCTTTGAGTTTTTTTGTTGTTAACCTAATTGTGAACTCTAACCTCTGTGATGTTAATTAGGGAGCTCTGGTGGTATCATCTGTTGGCAGTCTTACTGTCAACCCCAAAGTGGTACTTCTCTGACGGTTTGGATCTATTGCTCTTTGGGAGAAAGATGCCAATCTGCTCCTGTGCAAATTACAGTCTCCCAAAACCTGGTGAGAGGTCATTTCCAAGTTCTGATCTAAGAGCAATGAGTTGTTTTGGAAACTGCTAATGAGGAAGAATTACAAGCAAAGGTAAGACCCTTATCTTTGCTTATCTGATTAGCGGTAGGTCTCCTCAGGAGTGTAGCCTCTATTTGTCTAGACACTGGCAAGTGTGTTGTCAGATTTACATTTTGGCTCTATGACCAAATAGAGAGTACCCCATCACACATGTTTACTTTGGGTTTCAGTCTCCAAAGTTATCCAATTGCTAATTCCAGCTCTCCCACAACCTTTGTCAGCCTCTGAAGCTGATAAAGTCCAAAGCCAGCAGCCTGGGATCCTACCTCCTCAGATTCCTGTCTTGAGATCATTTTTTTCAATATTTTAAAAGACCAAAGATTTATTCCTTTTTTCAATGATTCTTTTATTCACTAATTTACAAAATTCTAATACAAATTTGAACAAATTCAATTTCCCTCACCCCCTCCCACCCATCAAATTGTACAACCCAATGATTAATCTGCCCTTCCCCTGTACATCCGCATCCCTCTGCTTCCAGCCTCTCCCACCCCTCCTGGATCCTTACACTTATTCTACAATAATGGTCTTATATTTTTCTTTGTGGGATAGTTAGTTCACTCAGCATAATCCTCTCCAGTCCCTCCCAAGTTAGGTAATAATTTACGAAATTCTTGCTCCTGCATGCTGCATAGTATTTCATTGTGTAAATGTAACATAGTTTCTCAATTTGTGGTTGGACATTTGGGCTGGTTCCATGTTCTTGAGATGGTGAATAATGCTGCTATGATCATTGGTGTACAACAAGTTTGTGCCTCAGTTCTCATATTCTCAGGTTATATTCCAAGTAGTGGAATAGCTAGGGCATATGGAATTTCTATGTTCAGCTTTTTGAGAAAACGCCAAATTACCTTCCAGAATGGTTGCATCACTTTACAATCCCAACAACGTTTAAGAGTTCCTTTCTCACCACATCCTCTCCAACATCTATTACTTGCTGTCCTGCAAACTTTGCCACTCTTACTGGAGATGGTACCTCATTGCGGTTTTTATTTGCATCTTATTGCCAGTGATTTGGAGCATTTCTTCATGTGTGTTTGCCATTAGAATGTCTTCCTCTGTGAAAAATTCTTTCCATGTCTTTTGCTTTTTGTAATTGGGTTATCGGTCTTTTTCTTGTGGAGGCCCAGGAGTATTTTGTACACTTGTTTTAAGACTCTTGTCTGAGATGGTATTACCATCTCAGTTCGTTCTCAGTCTGTAGGTTTTCTTTTCACCCCTTGGAAAAAATTTTTGATGTGCAGAGATTTAATCTTTTGAAGGCCCCATGCATCAATTTTATCTTTACATTGCACATTTCCGGTTTTATTTGGCAGTCTTTTAATACCTTGGACTAGTGCTTCTAAGCTTGATCCCAGTTTGTCTCTTATGAACATTATGGTTTTGGACTTTACTTACAGGTCAATGCTTTTTCCACGCAGCTCAGATTTTAGTGCCATTTGTTCTTGATCACATGCTGGCATCAATTCTTTTTTTTTATATTTTATTAGTTTTAATGAACATTTACAGAGATTTGGGGTTTTCATTCATTGTTGCTCTGGGCATCAATTATTTGTTACACTGACTCTGTAGTCTATCTTCTTTTGCTGCTTCCTGAGTCATTCAGTATTTCCCCCAAGGAATCCTTGAAGGCTGCAAACCTGAGGCATGAATAGTTCATTTTCTTGAGTTCTTTCAGCTTGAGAAATGCCAAGTGTGTTCTCCCCTTTTAGTTTTCTAACTCTAGATCTTTGCATATTATAACACTTCATCTTGTCTTTTCAAGCTGCCCTTTCAAAGAATCTGTTTAGCTTATTTCATTCTTTCCTTTCAGTTTAGTCTACATTCAAGAACAATTTTAAAAGCTAATATTTTTCCTGTATTTTTTTAATTACAACTCATCTGGTCTTCAGTAATTATTGTTCAATGCATTAAACACTATTTGATTTAAAAATAAGTCTAATCTTGAGATGGCTTTTAAAAATCAAGTGGGATAAACTCATTGTTCTATTTGGACTCCCACAGACTTTATAGTTTTCTTCAGCTTCAGTTGAGATCTGAATAAATCAAGTGATGGCCTGTTCCACAGTCAACCCCTGGCCTTTTTCTGACTGCAGATACTAAGATGTAACTGGCTCTTTCCATACATGTAGTTGATTCCTTGATGGCAAGGAGTGCCTCTAGGCTGTTAATCAAAATGTGACTGTTGGTAGTTCAATCCATCAGTCATTCTGCAGGAGAAAGATTAGCAGTCTCCTCCCATAAAGACTTCGCACCAAAGAACTGTAACAGAGGTTCACTATGTGTTGGACTTGACTTTATGACAGTTCCACTACAGTACTCACAAATAATTCTATTTTGTGATGATAAACTACCTAACAATAAAAATCTTTTGAAGACTGCTCATTTTTATGTAATAACTAGGCACTCAAATATTTGTGAAAATCAGTCATGGAAAATGCTTATACAGGTAAAATGGAGTTTCATTTGCTTTAACTCCCAGACAACAAATATGACATAAAATCATATACTGACAGAAAAAGTTTTGTGAGAGCTTTAATGGCACAAAATGTTTATAGCTACAAGTTATACATGTATTGTAAACTGTATATAATGATACAAAGTGCTAACTAAATAGATGAAGAATGCATAATCACTTTGGCTCAGTTAATCTCAATAATTTCAACAACTGATTCTCTTAAAAAAAAAACCACCTCACTGGCTTAGTTTCAAATTTTAATTTTTCATATTAAGTATTTTTACTGTAGTCAAATTTTTGCATTTTTCAATGTGCAAGTTTGTGCATTTTACTCATGATTCTATTTACAAATATTTTAAAAGCCAGTTTTCATGAAATATGAGAAAAAATAAGCCTGTCAATTCATCTCCAATTGTAAAGAGGTGTAAAGCTTTTAAAATATTCATCTCAACAAAAATTTCAACTGTTAATCGTAAACTCTCCTTTCCAATAAAACAATCTGTTTCTGTTCAATGCAAATCTGGGAAGAAGTCCTAGACATTCACCTCATATGTTAGGACTATCAAAAAATACTGCACAACTGCCTCTTAATGAGACTTCTACTGTGATTATGTATTCATTTTGAAAATAAGATTTCATCATTTCACAGATAACTTCAGAAAAGGGGCAGGAAAAAATTACTGCTAATGTTGGGGGGAAAAAATATACCCAAGTCCTAATCATACTACTAAAAGACTATCGAATTTAGAAAGAAGGAAATGTGATGCCTATAAAAAATTGGTTTTTTCCTTTTCTCTCTCATAGTGCCAACTGTTGTACAAAGTAAGGTGTATCTATTTTACTCTTTTCAACTATACTCAGGTTTGTCAAAAGTAGAGAAAATTCGGCCTACTGCCATTGAGTTGGAAGTGACTCATAGCTGAACCTCCAAGAGGGTTTCTGAAGCTGAAAATTGCTTTTTAAGGAAGGAGAATGACATATTTTTTTTTCCCTCAGAGCATGTATTGGATTTGAACAGCCAGAGAGGTGTCGCTTTTTTATTAGCAGTGTCACATCCTACAGACGAGGCATTGAGAACTCCCTCAACAGTTGAAGACATCAGATTTCTTTTCTTCCACGAGATTAACATATGAACACTTGAGATAAATATGTTACGGAAGATGAATCAAGTGCTATCAGGCTTAAGAGTGAAATGGAAACAAGGTAAAATCAAGAAATGTCTAAAATTATTTAGACATTAAATACTAGAAAGAAAAAGACAATTATTTTGGAGACCGCTTTCTTAGAGATAAGGAGCTAAGTTTATGAATAAAAATAATTAACGTTTTTATTGTTTTTCTATTATAAATCAATTTGTAAAATGATGCGAGAGAGAAAAGTTTCTGCAAACTGGCAAACCTGGCTGTCGTAGTGTTTTATTCAAGTCAACCTGATGCACTTTATTTAATGACTAGACTGCTAGTTTTAAAATAACATTGGTTCTCTTAAATATTCAATAGTAATGTCTATATCATAAAGAGTAATTATTTAAATATAAAACATAGTAGTTAGTAGTATCCTTCAGAGTCATGCTATGTGTGCTGAAATCCAATAAAACCTACTTGAAGAAACTGGCAATCCTCATGCTTTCTAACAATTTGGTCCTAAAGCTTCACATTTTAGAAAGGAAAAAAAGTGTCACAGAAGGAAGAAGTTTATTGTGACTTCTGGAATTTCAGGAGTTTAAAAGAACTAAAAAAGAGTACTACAAGAGAAAATTACCAGTGCCTGCAGGACCACAGGAAACACTTTGGGAGGACTGACTATACAGTAAACAGGAATAAGAGAGATCAGAAGGGGAAAAAAATGGCATCTTGTCAGATTTTTTTCAACTGTTCCCATGACCCAAGTCTGTTTCTCAAAGTTTCACAAGTATTTGGAATAACCCTGAATCTATTATCTTCAGAGTTTAAAGGCTTTAGAGTATAAATGATGCTTCCTAAAACAAGAAGCCTGTATTTACACCACAAATTGGAACTCATTCCAAAGCCTCTTAGAGAGAGAAAGAGACAAAGAGAAAAGAAACAGAAATTAAAAAAAAGTTATGAAAAATTTGCATGCAGCTAAAAAACATAAAAATACCATACACAAAAAACCCAAATCAATTGTATATATTTCTAGGCCTGAGACATTCCTTATCAGAAATAAAGATTCTATATTATAGAAAAGACACTACAATATACTAGTATTAAAATCTGCTGATGTACTTTAGTTCTTACTCTATTTTATGTCTTATTATCTGTATAGCTTGCCTGCCTCCTACAAATTAAAAGGCGCTATTAGGAGGGACAGACAAAAAGTTGCTTCAAAGCTGGTTTAAAAGATCTTTTATTGCCCAGGATAAATTTTTTTGTGTCTTATTTTGTGTATGCTGATTGTTGTTTTTGTTTTCCTTTTTAAAATAACTATAAATTCAAGTTTAGGGAAGCTTGCCTTTGCCTTAAAGGGAAAAAAAAAACCCAAATGAAGTTTTATTATCATATGCTAACCTGATCTTATTTAAAGAGAGGAATGGTAGTTATCTCACAAGAGTATAATTTATACCATCAATGATACAGATCTAAATCGTGTGGTGACTAAAAGGGAATGACAGCATTATTAACAAAATTATAATCTGCTGGTGGCATATCTGCGGAAAAGAAGCCCTTGCAATTTCTAAACAACAGTAAACTCTGTTAGGAAATTCTAAAGTGTCTTACAGGCCAAAAAGGGAATGAGGTTAGTAAAATGCCTCAACAGAGTTTGAAAAAAATACTGGATTTCAAGTTACTGGAACTTGGATACATAAAAATAGGGTGGTAAGTTGGGTCATGCTTGCAATGGTCTCAAGTTCAAATAAACTAATGTGACAATGACACCACTTCACAGGTCACACGTATTTCCAGGGGCTCTTCCTTCCCTCAATAGGTGCTGGCAGAAGGCGTGCTCAGTCGTTTTCCAATGTAGATGCTGAAAGGAAACAAAAGTGCATTATGATTCATCCATTCCAACATTTCCAAACCAGCTTTTCCACATATTACCATCTACTTGAAAATTTTCAGTTCTTGTAAGAGGTCTATGTGCAGGGTTCCTCAATACCCTAAAATTATTACTGACTGGTTTAAAAACCAGTCACCAGCCAGACAAACTGGTTTTATACAAAAAGGTTTACCTGTTAAGGCTCCTGGACAGCACAGAGGTAGTAATCAGATAAAATCAAATCAGAGAAAACAGACCTCGTCAAAGTCAGAGTCAATCTCCTTTGAGATGTTCACTTTAAAAAAAAAAACCCGAAAACCAAAAAACAGCTACAGCAACAGACAGAGAGCTGTGGTGGCGTAGAGGTAATAAGCCATGCTCCAATCCCAAAGGCACGTGGTTTGGATCCAGCAACTGCTCCAAAGCAGAAGGATGGATAATCTCTTCCCGTGTGATTTACTGTCTCTAAAAACTCACTGGAGGGTCAGCTATTAGTCAGTTCTGACTCTACAGCACACAACAACAGCAGAGCAACAGTTACTTTTAGCCTCACAACAAAAATAGTTTAAAAATTTAACCAAGGAAAATATACTGCAATTTAAAAAAACCCAACACCTCCTGAGGGTAAAAGAACTAGTGTGCAGTGAAACCTATAAAGGAATTTCAGTTCCTACCCTGCCCCTCTCCAATCCTCATACATTTACACATATCCCTTCTTCTAAGCACTTTCCATCTTAAGGTTTCTGGTTACTTCCTTGTTCTCACAAAACCAGATCAAGTATCCAAAAGAGACAAAAAGAGTATATCAGATATACTTAGCTTCTGAAAATGCCTATATCATGTAAAAATATGTCACAGAAATGCAATTAAGCTACTTTTAATCCCCTAGGATTTTTAAAAATATTTCTTCAATTGTCCAAAATAAAAATTTTAAAACTCTAAAAGCTGTGTCTCAAAAAAAAAAAAAAAAAAAGAGATGCCTATGAACTTAATGAACTATAGGTAAATACACAGTTAATTTTAGAAAAAAATTAAACCACAAAATTGAGGAAAAAAATCCACAAATAGCCTACCAATTTTAACCTAAGGCCAAAGTAAAGCCATTAAAAAAACAAACAAACAAACAAACAAAAAAACAAATAACACCAACAGTTCATATTGTTAGCCCTAAAATTCATATACTAGAGATTAGTGTATTTCAAATTTTAATTAAACTTAAGCAATCACATAGAAAAACAAAAAAGAAAACCCAAAGAATTATAGAATCACAGAAGAGTTCATGTAAAAATTAGCAATTTAGAGAATATGAATGTCTTAATTTCAAACAGGGAAAATATTCTATATTATCAACATTAGTACTTCTTTTAAACTCACTTTCTTTGCAGAGAAACATTAAAAGCAAAGAAAACCCAGCTGCTTTCAAATATAATTCTTCTGTCTGGGGATAAGATGAATGGGAAGAAAAATTTCAGTAGTTTACTTACCCTAGTCCCAAAGCCAAAACATGAGAAATGAAGAGAGATGGAATGAACACCTTAAGAAACTCTGCAGAGAATATCCCCCCTTTCTTCATGGCTCCACTTTTTCTCATGCTTAAAGAAACAGAACGTTTAGGGTGCCTGAAGTGGAACTCCCTAGGGAAAGAAATTCAAAGGGAAGTTTCAGAAATTCATTGGCTAAAAACATCTTAGAGTTAGCAGACCACTAAGTGAAAAGATTCAAAGAACTTACTTAGGTGGAATGTTTTCAGGTCTACTGGACCAGTCAGATACCCACTCAACACTTTTCTTTAATGCCTCAACTTCTTTCTCTCCTTCTGTAGCTTCCTCTTCTGACTGTAAAGAAGAATTAAAACTTAAAAAAAAGAGAGACCAAGTCCTCCTCCTACAAACTCAAATCTGGACAGAAAAATACTAATATCCAAAGACTGTACACCAGTATTTTTTTAATTATTAATTTTAATAAACATTTACAGAGATTTTGGATTTCCATTCATTCAGTGCTATACTTTTCTCCCTGCCCACCCCTCCCCACCAGTTCGCTCCTCTCTTTGAAAAGAACAAAAAAAGTTCCTTCATTGGTATTTAATTCCCCCATGCCTCACCCCCCACCCCCTGCACCGAGTACACTTCTCTATGCAACCTTAATTCTAGACTGTGCTAACCATAATACTCAATCATATATCACCTCTAATCTTTTCTTTCCCTCATCTGTTTCAATACAGTATACCTAATTTATCCAGTTTTTTCTCATTCTTACCCCAACCCTGCTGTCAGTCCCATTCTACAGCAGTGGCACCATGCAGTATTTGTCCCTGTGTGACTGAGATATTTCACTCAACATAATGTCCTCCAGGGTCACCCATTTTGAATAATATTCCATGAGTTCCTTGTTATTCAATGCAGCATAGTATTCCTTTGTGTGAATATACCACAGCTTCTCTATCCATTCGTTTGTTGATGGGCACTTAGGCTGCTTCCAACTCTTTGCTATTGTAAACAAAGCTGTGATAAACATGGGTGTGCGCAGTGCACCAGTAATTTTTATGTAAGAATTAAGTCCTTTTTCTAAAAAGGAAATGACTAAAAAAAAAAAAAAAGAAAAAGAAAAAAAATGCCTCAAAAATGATCCAAGAACAAAGAAAAGTATCTTGTGTGTGTGTCTTTCCATTTTGGTTTATTATTATTATTAATTTAAATGAAAATTTACAGAGACTTTGAATTTCCATTCATTCATTGTTGCACTTTTCTCCGCCCCCTTACCCCCGCCCCAGTTACACTCCACTCTTTGAAAAGTAAAAAAAAAAATTCTTTCATTGTTTTACAATCCCTCCCACCCAGGTCCACTTCACTATGCAGCCTTCACTCTAGACTCCCATTATGACAGAAATATTTAATCACAAACACCCTTTTAAACAGTTTTCTCCCTCACCTGTTTCAATGCAGTATACATTATTTATCCCATTTAAACAAAGTATCTTTAAAAACATTTGAATATCACTGTTGTTATATCTCTTGTAAAAAAAAATGCTTATTTCAGGATTAACAACAGTGTAGTAAAATCTTGGTAACTACTGAATTTTGGTGATGCTTATATGAAGTCCACATAGTATTCTCTTGCATTTGAACTTTTTCCAAATTAAAAAGAAAAAGGAAAAGTGGTGTAGGCAATATGGCATTTCTAGTCCATTGCCTTTGATTTCTATTTCCTTGGCTGGATAGAAATGCAAAGCAGGTGGGTAAATATCCATGACACGATTGATTAATTTTGATATCCTACCAGGTTTAAATTAAGTTGGTTTAACAGCAGAATATAGTAATCTTACTATCAATAATAAAGTACAAGCAGCAAACACAGTGCACATCCTTCAGGGACAGAGATTCCTGGGTCTATCATACTAGGACCTAGAGAACATCAGCAGAGGAGACCAGAGGCTGAGGTAAGGCCAAGCTACCACCTGGGGGTACTGCTCAGAGAGCCAGGCATGAGGGGAGGGAGAAAGACAATGTAATTGGCAGAATTAACATTGTAACAGCGAGCGAAAGCTGTTAGGCTAGAAATCAAAGGGCTTGTGAACATGCTTGATGTTTCTGACTCTCCTGACTGTTGTTAGCCTAACTGTACAACCTGAACCCGGATAACCTGCTAACTTTGTAACCTGGTTCTGTGTGGCCATTACAATGGATTAGCAAATTCAGCAGAGACCACTGAATCAAGGAAGGGGAAGCTGGTGCTGGAATGGGCAGAAGACCCTTAAGCACTAGCCTTCATTCCCTGGAAAAAGATAGTATTTTTTTATATAAACCTATGTACAAACATTGCCCAAGGTTCATTCAAAATTACTTAATTATAAACTGAGTAAGAATTTGATTATTTACTATGTTGTTGTTATATGCCGTCAAGTCGCTTGTGACTTATAGCGACCCTATGTACAACAGCCCTAAACTCTGCTCTGTCCTGTGCCAATCGCACTGTCTCTGACACTCCCATCCCGATTATCCCAGGCACTGAATCAATCTACCTCATAGAGGGTCTTCTTCTCCTGCGCTGTCCCTCCACCCTCCCAAGCATGATGTCCTTCTCTAAGGACCGGTCTCTCCTCACAACATGTCCAAAGTATGTTACACGGAGCCTCAGAATCCTTGCCTCCAAGGAACCACCCAGTTTAACCCTTTCCAGGATAAATCTATTTGTTTTCCTAGCAGTCCATGGTACTCTCAATATTCTTCTCCAACACTACAGCTCAAAGGCATTAATTCTCCTTATCCTCCTTGGTCATTGTTCAACTCTCTGGTGCATAACAAGGGATTGCAAAGACCATGGCCTGTATCAGATGCAGCTTAGTCTCCAGAGAGACACCATGCTCTTCAGTACTTTGGAGAGGTCCCTAACAGCAGACTTTCCCATGGCAATGCACCTTTTAATTTCTGGCTACTGGTGCCAAGAGTGTTGACTATGGAGCCAAGCAAACTAAAGCTGTGTACAATCTCAATCTCTTCACCATCCATCCTGATGCGGCCAGTTGGCCCAATGGTGAAAATCTTTGTCTTCTTGACATTGAGCCTCAATCCAAATTGGAGGCTGCAGTCCTTGACCCTCTGCAGCAGGTGTTTCAGGTCCTCCTCAGTTTCAGCAAGCAGGGTTGTGTCATCTGCATAACACAGACTGTTGACAGATCTTCCACCAATCTTGACCCCATATTTCTCCTCATAGAGCCCAGCCTCCTGGATAATCTGTTCTGCATATAGGTTGAAAAGGTATGGAGACAGGATGCATCCCTGGAGTACTCCCTTCCCAATTTTGAACCATGCAGTGTTCCCTTGCTCTGTTCTGACGACTGCCTCCTGGTCCAAGTATAGGTTTCACATTAGAACGATCAAGTGTTCTGGGATTCCCATGCTCCTCAGAGTCAGCCACAGTTTGTCATGGTCCACACAGTCAAACACCTTTGCACAATCAATGAAACACAGATAGACATTCCTCTGGTATTCCCTGCTTTCAGCTAAAATCCATCTAACATCAGCTACAATATCCCTAGTACCATGACCCCTTCTAAACCCAGCCTGGACTTCCGGCAGTTCTCTGCTGATGTGCTATTCCAGTCGTTTTTGGGTAATCTTCAGTAGGATCTTGCTTGCATGTGAAATCAATGATATTGTTCTATAGTTTCCACACTCTGGTGGGTCACCTTTCTTTGGGATGCGAACAAATACAGACCTCTTCCAGTCAGTTGGCCAAGTGGTTGTTCTCCAGATTTCTTGACACAACTTGGTGAGCACGTCTAGGGCAGCATCTGTTAGCCATTTTCTTCAAAGCAGCCTGAACTTCTTTCATCACCATAGGCTCTTGCTCATATGTTGTTTCATGAAATTCTTCTGTGTCTGCTAATTCCTTTCGATACAGTGACTCAGTATACTCTTTCCATCTTCTTTTAATACTACCTGGATCACTTAATATTCTGTCAAAAGTGTACTTGATTATAGCAACTTGAGGTTTGAATTTGTTCTTCAGTTCCTTGAGCTTAAGAAATGCTGAGCAAATCTGGCTGGCCCTTTTGATTTTCTGACTCCAACTCCTTGCACATTTTATTGTAATATTTTACTTTGTCATCCTGTGCTGGCTTTTGAAATCTTCTATCCAACTCTTTAGTATCTTTAATTCTTCCTTGTGCTTTGGCTTCTCTACGCTCCAGTGCAATTTTCAGAGTCTCTTCTGACATCCATTTTGGTCTTCTCTTCCTCTTCTGTCTTTGCAATGACTGTTTGCACTCTTCCTGGATGATACATTTGACATCCTCCCACAACTCATCTGGCCTTCGCTCATTAGTGTTCAAGGCCTCAAACCTGTTCCTGAGATGGTTCTGAAATTCAGGTGGGATGTACTCAAAATCATATTTTGGTTGCCTTGGATTTGGTTTCATTTTCCTCAACTTCAGCTTTAACTTGCATATGAGTAGTTGGTGGTCTGTTTCACAATCAGCTCCTGGCCTAGTTTTCACAGCTGATATTGAGCTTCTCCAGCAGTTCTTTCCGCAGATGTAATCAATCTGATTCCTATGCATACCATCAGGAGAGATCCATGTGTATAACCTGTGATTATGTCTCTTAAAAGATATATTTGCTATAAATAAGTCATTGATTATGCAAAATTCAATCATTCTCTCTTCAGCTCCATTTCTGTCACCAAGTCCATGTTTACCAACTACTGAATCGTCTTCTCTATTCCCAACTTTTGCATTCCAGTCACCCATTATTATCAATGCATCTTTATTGCATGTTCGTTCGATTACCGATTGTGAAAGTTGATAAAAATCTTCTATATCCTCTTCTTTGGCTCTGGTTGTTGGTGCATATATTTGAATGACAGTGGTATTCACTGGACTTCCTTGTATGCGTATGGATATTATCCTGTCACAATATTGTACTTCAAGATGGATCTAGAAATGGCTTTTTTAACTATGAAAGCAACTCCATTCTTTCTCACCTTTTCATCTCCAGAGTAATATATCATATGATCATCTGACTCAAAATTCCCCATGCCAGTCCATCTCATTTCAGCAATGCCTAGTATGTCAATATTGATGCATTCCATTTCTTCTTTAACAATATCTAATTTTCCTACATTCATGGTTCTCATATTCCATGTCCCAATCACTAGTGTCTGCTTACAACTGTTCCTCTTCCTTTGTATTTCCATACTTGAAAGCTCAGCCTCAGTTGCCCTTTTTGTTATCTACATGTGTTCTGTTGAAAAATCTTTTGTTTTGCTAAGGATAATTGAAAGTTGAAGACTTAATTTGAGTTAGGTATCAATGGGTCAACCAAGACTCATAGGAAGCCTATGAGTAAGTTATCTGAACCTTGCCCAATCTTGCGCCATCCTCAAGATCTCTGATATGCTTCAACCCATTGTCATTACGCCAATCCAACTTGCTAGACTGAGAGACAATCAAAATTTCTAACACTTCCTTTTTCAACTGAACCACAGGAGCAAAAAATTCCTAAAAATGATTAAGTATTATTCATTTTAAGGAATGTAATTCTATGATCCCAAACTGAAAACTCTCAAAGCGAAACATGACTTCTATATTTTTTAAAACAAAATTCACTTTTTGACCTAAGCTTTCACAGCAAATAGATAAGAAAAGCAGACCTTGAGCAACTCAAAAGACTGTTCTGACAGGAAGCCCTGGTAGTGTAGTTTGTAGAGTTACACTGCTAATTCAAAGGCAGTGGTGCTCACCTCTCTGGCAGTTCGAATCTAGAAGTGGCTACTAAGGAGAGAGATGAGCAATCTCTTCTGCTGAAATTTACAATCTCTTGAAAATTCACTGGAGGGTGTTACAAGTCAGGTCCAATTTGATGTCAATGAGTTTTCTGTAGAGGGAACCCTGGTGGCATAGTGGTTAAGCATTAGGATGTTATCCACAAGCTCTTTGATGTGAGCCCTCTGGCATCTCCATGGAGGATGAGGCAGTCAGCTTCCATAAGGACTACAGGCTTGAAAATCTCACAAGGCAATCATACTTTGTCCTACTGGGTCCCTATGGGTCAGAATCCACTCGATAGCCGTGAGGTTAGCTCTTGGTGATACTGCTGTCCCAGGAAGATTGCTTCTGACAGTCCTTCCACACAGGCAGTCCTCTTTATTATCAAAACCAAAATGAAAATCTCTGTGAATTTTTGCCACCCTGGTAGTTAACTAATTATGCTGAAGTTGACAAATTCCACTGAATTATACAATGTAGCATTTAGGATTAAGCTTCTTCCACTAGGTGCTGACATTACTCAAAATCAGGAGTTTGCTCTTTGGAGTTAACACTGAAAACATTACATCAGAGATGACAATTTACTTTCAGATTTGTATGCCAACAATATATTATTATATTCAACATACTGCAATTCTTTTTCATTTCCAAAATTTATTTTACATGCCCCTCTTAAAAATGTTTCAAAATTTAGGCTTAAGTTTTTTTTAACAAATTAGTAACTTTCCAACAGAATAATAATAATAATAAATTTTTTTTTCAAGAGAATGTATTTTTCTGTCAGCTAACTGAAACAAAGTTATCTATGGACTAATTTGAAGAAAGAAATATTCTCAAGTAAGTTTAGTACGCTTATCTTTAGAATAAGTATCATGAACTCTCCTTATTCACAACCTCCCTGTACAGGTGAGATTACCAGGAGCTGAATTCAGCTTGATACCACGGCAAAACAATTGCTGTTGTGTGCCACTGAGTTGACTACAACTCACAGCAACCCTATGTACAGATCTGAACCTTGCCCTATCCTGTATCATTTTCATGACCTCAAATTCATCAGTAACACCAACTTCCTCTTCTTAACCTGAATTTGTCACTTTCTTTTTTTTATAGAATTTGTCACTTTCATACTGCCTTCCTTCCAATCCTTATATTCTAGAACATTATAAAAATGCACTTAACTCAAATTTTGTATGATCCATACTTTTAACACTGTCTCTAAACCTACAGCTATTCTGAAAGGGAATTCTACTACTTTTAGCTGATTTTACATAAAAGATAAGGATCTTCCAAATATTTCATTTTTCTACTCTGGCCTACCTCAATCTCTTAGGTCCCTAAACTTGGTTATTACATTGCACATGGTGTCTAATTACAATTAAACCATAATTCTAAAAGAAGCAACAAGCATTTTCAGTTTGGTTCTAAAAAACTTATCAGATACCCAACATTTCACTGGGCTCTCTGCTCTTAGAAACAAACGGAAAATGTCTTCAGGGAACAACCTAGATTCTGTTTTACCCTACTGAGACTCTAGAAAAACTGGCATTCTGAAAATACATTTAATCTTTTTTCTAAGAAGACCTTTGACTTTCCCATATCATAATTCAACCAATTTAATCCATTTGTACTATCTTGTGAGCGTTCCTGATATTGGCAAGTTAATTTAACAGAAAGCATACTCACAAAGTCTTGGCTTTAGTCCTGGCTCTATGATTTACTTGTGTGTGATCTTGGATAAATAACTTAATACAACACAGGCTTTCTCTTTTTGTCCAATGGGAATAATTTCATGTTTTTCAATGGTGTGAAAACATTTTAAATTTTAAAATTTCCTTAAAAATATTTAATATCTAGAGCATATTTCACAAATGTTAGTGCCTTTCCTTATTTTCTAGAAAAGCTTTAAAATGTTGTATGTTCCTCTTATAGAGCATACAGGAAACAGTCATTTGAATAAGACTTTGCTCACTGTTTTTAACTTCTCCTTATCTTTAAGCTTTCTTCTGATTAACAAATCGAAAGATCTTGAACACCAAAGTAATTTTTAAAAAATATTTTCTTCTATTTGAAAATTAATGTAAAAAAGCTTTTTGAAAGTCTAAAAAAAAATCATTACTACTGCTGGGTGTCATCAAATTGGCTGATTCATAGCAACCCTATGATCCAAAGAATGTAACTGTCTGGTCTCCTGCTATCCTTACCACCCACTATTTCTGTGTTAGAGCCAACATTGTTATGTCTAGTATCAATTCATGTCACTGAGGGGCCTTCTCTTTTTTACTGACCCTCTTTTACTAACCATAATGTCCTCTCCTGGGACTGGTCCCTACAGATATAGTAGTTAAAGTGCATAAGATAAGATTTTGCTATCCTTATTTCTAAAGAGTATTTTTGCTGTATTTCTTCTAAAAAAAAAAAAAGATACCAATCAGATCAAATTTGATAGTACACATTTAAAAAATTATAAAATTAAAAAAAGAAACTTACTGATTTCTCCCTAATCAAAAGTTTTACTCTATTATTGTTGTTGTCAGGTGCCGTCCAGTTGAGAACAACTCACAGAGACCCTATGAACAACAGACTGGAACCTTGTCTTATCCGGTGTCATCCTCGACATACTTGCTGCAGTCACTATGTCAATCTATCTTGTTGAGGAACTTTCTTTTACTGACCCTCCACCTTTCTAAGCACCATGAAATAGCCCTCTCCTAGCAAAACTCTCATCTTTGTCCCCAGGGAGGACTCTGGCTTCACTTTCTTTAAGACATTATCTTTCTGTTCTTCTTCCAGTCCACAGAATATTCAGTACTCACCTACAACTCAAAGGCATCAGTAATTCTTCTGTCATCCTTATTCACTCTCTAGCTTTCAGATGCATAGCAAATGACTGAAAAGACGATGGCACCTTAGTCTTCAAACTATTATTGTTACTCAATAATTGGGAAAAGTCTTTGACTGCAGGCTTTCCCAGTGCAATACATCTCCTGCCTGTTGGTAACAAGGGTGTAGACTGTGGATCCAATGAAGTTGCTGACAGTTACAATTTTTCCTCCATCTATCATAATGTTGTCTATCAATTGAGTGGTGAGAATCTTTGTTTTCTTGATCCTAAGATGTTATCCATATTGAAAACTATCATCTCTGATCTTCTACACCAAGCACCTCAAACCCTCCTTACTTTCAGCAAGCAAGGTTGTGTTATCTGCATAACATAGGTTGGTGAGGAGTCTCCATTAATCCTGATGCCACATTCTTCTTCCTCATGTCCAGCTTCTTGAATGATTTGCTCAGCATACAGATTAAATAGGTATGGAGAAAAGATACTATGAGGAAGGAATGTTAGAAAGTATAGACTTGGTGACAGAAAGTTTTACTATAGCAGATCTAATTAATGTTTGTCTTGTAAGAGTTAGATTGCTTTTCTGAAATTCAATATTCTTTAAAGTGAATGAAAACTGGTTTTATAACTTACCCCCTCCTTGATAATAACCAATATTCTTTTAGTTAGTCCTTTCTAAACACAGGTCACACTGACAAGCCTACCATAACTCTGTCAGGAAGGCCATGTTTTTTCTCCAGAATTACGTTTTCTGTCTTATGTTCTTTTCCAGAGTTCTATGAATTCCTTTAAAATTCTAAGGTGATTATAGTTAGCTCTAGAATTCCATTTATAGTCAATGATTATTTAATTGTGTACTTGCCACTCCATAAGCACTTAACAATGGGATCTGTTAAGTTAGTTGTTGTTGTTATGGGCTGTGGAGTTGCTTATAACTCATAGTGACCCTATGTACAACAGCCCAACTCTGCTTTATCCTGTGCCAATCACACTGTCTCTGATACACCTATCCCGATTACCCCAGTCACTGAGTCAATCCACCTCATCGAGGGCATTCCTATCCTGTGCTGTCCCTCCACCCTCCCAAGCATGACGTCCCTCTCCGAGGACCGGTCCCTCCTTAAAACATGTCCGAAGTATATCAGACAAAACCTCAGAATCCTTGCTTCCAAAGAGCTGCCCGGTTTAACCCTCTCCAGGATGAACTTGTTTGTTTTCTTAGCAGTCGATGGTACATTCAATACTCTTCTCCAGCACCACAGCTCAAAGGCATCAATTCTCCTTCTACCCTCCCTAGTCATTGTCCAACTCTTTGATGCATAACAAGCGATTGCAAAGACCAGGCCTGTATCAGACGCACCTTAATCTCCAGAGAGACACCATTACTCTTAAGTTAATAGGTAAACTATTTGGTGGTGGTAGGGAGGTAGAAGTCAAATAAGGTTGGAAAACTTGCTTAATTAAATAGATTTTCTCTAGTGAAAGAATTTTTACAGCCTTTAAGAGATCAGCAATGAATCATGGAGATGGCACAGAACTAGATGGCATTTCATTCAAGTTGTGCAAAGGGTTACTCACCATGTACCAGGGGCCTATAAAACACTGTCTAAAAACAAATATGCCATTATTCATGGTGATTATTAAGGGGAAGAGATTGGGTGGTCTGAAAGCTGCATTATTTTCTTTATATGATTTCAGATTTCTTCATGGAGCTTCCCACTGAGTAAATGTTTCTCATGACACTTTATGACCTTGAATAGGACAACTATCTCAGTTTTTCTATTTGTAACCTCAAGTAACTACCTGAATGGTACATAATAACAAGAATGTCTCATTCTTTAGGACAACAGAGGCAAAAATTGTTAGTAGAGAAGGAGTCTAAGAAGGAGTAAATAAATTTCAGTTAAAAATGGAGTACCTTAAAATAACATCAATTTATTTAAAAAGTTTTATTCTTTAATGTATTTTGCAAAACACACTTAGATGTCTTAAAAGATAATCATCCTATTTCTTAATTCTATATTATAAATAAGGAAAATGTACCTGAGAGCTATGGTCCCTGCTGGTATGCATTTCTACATCAAACATAATTTGTCCATCTTCTTGTGGGGAAGGGCTACAAAAGAAAGAATTTAGCCATTAGTTTTAACTCTCATTTGTTCAATAATCAGCCCCTACTGGAAGTTTAAAAAACTAAGTTATAGCAGAGTGTCTTCAAAAAGCAACAAAAGATCTGTACATCATATCCCAATACAAGAGAATTAATATTATATAACTAAGTAAAATAGGAGCTCTGGTGCATTAGTCTGTAGGTTCAAATCCATCAGTGGCTCCACAGTAAAAAAGATGAGTCATCTTCTCAACATAGTATTTACAGCCTCAGAAACGTGACGAGAGTCATGATGAGTGGAATTCAGTCAATGGCAGAGAGGTGTTTGGTAAACAAGATGAAGCATCCTTCAAAACGCCTTGAACTTGTTTAGAAGTGGTGAATTTCATCACCATGATAAATTTGCAAAACAAATAGCTAAACACAGAAGACTACCACATTTTCTTATTTTAAGTCTTTTTTTTAAAAGGCTAAATCATTTTTAAATTCAGAAAGCTAATCTGAGGGTCTCTCTCTCGAAGTTCTTTTATCATTAATACAATACATCTAACTGCAACAGTAGTTCCCAAAGTGTCTTTGAGAAGATCTTCAAGATCAAAATTGTTTTCATAAACTATTAGGATGTTATTTTTTCCCCCCATCTTCATCTTCTTCTACACATCTGAGTTCTTTAGAGTCTATGATGTGTGACTGCAGATATATGACTTCACCAAGAGACAGTGAGAACAAATGAAAATCAAGCTGTTTTCTAATAAGCTAGACATTAAAGAGATCTCTGCAAAAATGTCAAAAATGCCACTATGATCACTGATCATAATTTCTTATTTTGAAAAAATAATTATTTTTCACTAAAATGTAATTATTTTTGCTGTGTTGTTCACAATAGCAAAGAGATGGAAACAACCTAAGTGCCCATCAACAAATGAATAGATAGAGAAGCTCTGGTATATTCATACAGTGGAATATTATGCAGCACTGAAAAACAAGGAACTAATGAAATAGTCTATAAAATGGGTGACTCTGGAGGACATTATGCTGAATGTAATATCTCAAGTCACAAAAATACAAATACTGCATAATTCCACTGTTATAAAACAGGACTGACATCGGGGTTGGGGGGAAACTAAGAAAAGAGGGGATAAATAATGCACACTGTATTGAAACAGATGAGGGAGAGAGATGTTTTAAAGGAATATATTAGGTATTATTGTCATGACAAGAGTCCACAGTAAGAGCTGCATAGTAAACGGACAGGAGAATATAGAACAATAATTTTTTTTTTTCAAAGAGAAAAGAAAACTGGAGGGGGTGCAGGCGGGAAAGAAAATGTATAACAATTAATGAATGGAAATCCAAATTCTCTATAAACTTTTCATTAAAATCTCAATAAAAATGTAATAATACTGTTTTAAATTTATAAATACATACTTAAAATTTTTTGCATTAATTTCTAAGGCAGTAAATATATATATGCTGGTGGTGGTGAGTACTGCAGAGTCGGAACCAACCCACAGGTGACCCTCAGGCAGGTTTTCAGAAGCTCTTAATTGCACAGGAGGAGACTGTTCATCCTTCTTCTGCAGAGCAGCTGGTGGATTAGACCATGTGCCTTTAGGACTATAGTGCATCTTCTTGCTACTAAAGGCCACCAGGGCTCCCCAAGTAAACATAAGCTCTTTGGGTTTATTAATAATTTTTAAGAGTCTAAACAGTCTTAAGGCACTAGGAAGAAGGATCTGGTGATCTACTTCTAAAAAACAGGTCCGTGAAAACTATGCAAAGCATTACTGACATAGTACCAGAAGAAGAGACCCTCAAGCTGGAAGGCATTTAAAATATAACTGTATACTAGAGCTGCCTCCTCAAAGTATAGCTGACCTTACTGATGTGGGTAAAGTAAAACTTAGAGGAACTTCACTTGATTATGTGCCATGACTCAAAATGACAAGAAATAGTTGAAAACAACCACTTAAAATTGAGACATGTAGGACATGAAGTATAAAGCAGGGAAAATTGGAAGTCATAAAATTAAATGGATTGCATAAAAATCACTCCAAGTTTAGTAAACTGAAAGAGACAAGTGCTGGTCATTTATAATTAAACAGTCTATGCTGGGGATGACAAATTAAGGATTAAAACAAAAGGATTAGTGGAAAGGAGAATTACAGAGTAGAAGTTGGAAGAGCATGGGTATTGTAAGTAGTATTATATAACAAAATATGAATGGCTGAATGGAAAACCAATATGCTTAATAAACTCTTGCTCAAATCACAATTTAAAAAATTATGATAATAACAACAATAGACAAATGGCATTGCATTCATCATCAAAAAGAACATTTTAAGATCTATGCTGAAGTGCAATCCTATAAGCTGAAAGGATACATCTACAAAAAGGCCACTTATACAATAGGACTTGCAAGTTTTTATAGGTTTTGCAATGGTGTAGTCTTACCATTTTTCAATCACTCACTATCATGGGAAATAGCTGAGTTTTCCTACTATGATAAAGTACACTATTACACGGATACTGGGTTGCAAAAAATTTCACTGTAAAAACCAGACTATACCCTTAATAAAAGAATGAAATAAAGATGAAAGAAAGGTGAAATCAAAATGGAAGAAGGAAGAAAGAAAGAAAAATATCTTCTCCAAGTATCTTAATTAGGGAGCTCTGTTGGCTTAGTGATAAGGAATAGTTTTTAAAAAGGCAAGTTAATACATCAATTACTCAAATTTATGTGCCAACCACTAATGCCAACAACTTCTGCAGTGTGAAATCACACATGCAAAAAGGTGCACTGATAATTACTACTGACTGAAATGCAAAAGCTGGAAAAAACCAAGGATCTACTTACTATGTGGCATCAGAACCAATTCAGAGTTAGTCTCCTCCAGTAAGTTTTGAGAGGCTACAAACTGAATGGGAGGAGTTTATCCACAATTTGATTTCTAATTCATAGCCTTGGAAAATCTGCTGGAGTGTCAACTATAAGGCAACTGAGATTTGTTTTTCTTTTTTTAAAAGAATTTATGTCCTTGAAAACATACATGGTCGACGATTTACGTGACCTCACCAGATAAAATGCAGAGAAATCAAACCAACTCTATGTGTGACAAAAAATGATGACGAAACTCTTCAGTTAGAACAAGGACAGGATCAACTGCAGAAGACACCATTAACTGATCATATTCAAGTTCAATTTGAAGCTGAAGAAAATCTCAAACAAATCTATGAATGCCAAAGTATAAACTTGAGTAAATTCTTAGCTCAATTTAGAAACCATCTCATAAATATAGCTGATGCACTGAATACTAATGGTCAAAGACCAGACAAGTTGTGATATAAAATCAAGGACATCATAAATGTAGAACACAAAAGGGTATCCAAAGGAAGAAAAGACCAAAATGGACATCAAACTTCCTCTTCCTGGAGAGTAGAAAAAACAAATGGAAAAAAGGTCAATGTAAAAAAGCTGGAACAGAAGATTTCAATGGGCAGCTTGAGCAGATAAAGCATTCTAATGAAATATGCAAAGACTTAAAGTTAGAAAACAAAAAGTAAAAATACTTTTGGAATTTCTCAAGTTGAAAGAAATAAGGAAAAATTCAAGCCTCTAGTTTTTATACTGGGCAAAATGTTAAATGAGGCAGCCAGCATCAAAAGGCAGAAGGAATACAGAGTCACTGTTCAAGCATTTCAGAAAGTAACATATGTTGAGGAACCAATAGTAATGTAAGAATTAGTCCCAGGGCAGAGAAGGTACTGGTAGTAAACAAGGCCCCAGGAATAAATAAAATAGCAATTCAGACTTATCAAGAAACAAATGCAATGCTGGAGATGTTCACACACCTAGACTAAGAAATCTGGAGGACAGTTATCTAGCTAACCTACCTGAAAAAAAAAAATCTGTATTTGGGCCCAACCCAAAGAAAGGTGATGCAACAGATTTATAGAATACTATCATGCACAAGTAAAATTTTGCTGAAGAGAATTAAAAAATAGTTGCAGTGTACATAACAGAAATTTTCAGAAATTCATGTCAGATTCAGAAGACCTAGGAAGTGATGGCTTTGAATTATGGTGTTGGAAAAGAACTAAGACCTGACAGAGAAATGAGCAAATTCATCTAGAAAGAAGTACAGGTGTTTAAAAATAATTTTTTTAAAAAAAGAGGAAATAGGCTGGCACAACAGGCTGAAATAACAGGCTTACGAGACTAGTGCAGAAACAGGCAATGTTTGTTCCTATCAGATATAGGATTGCTATAAGGTGGAACCAAATTAATGGCACATAAAACAAGGTTTTCTTTGCTCAATCATATCACCAAGTGAACAAAAGCTAACAGATACTAATGATCAAGAGTCAGGTACTTGAATAAGGAAAAACCTTATCAGCAGACCAGTAATAAGTAGATAAAGTTTGGAAACCAATATATTAATAAGCCAAATAGAAAAATATATAATCTAAATCCTCTTTTGGACAGACCATGTATTAAGGCTGTAGCTCCTATAATCAATGGTAAAAAGAGGCAGCTTCTCTAGTTTTGGCAATAGGCATTCCATGGTGTAGGAGCCATGTAGACAACTCAGAGATGAGACCAGATGCTCACTTTGTAGCACAGAGCCCTCAAACCAGTCCTTTGGCTACCTTGGTAACACCACTGGATCACAAACTAACCAGGGATGTCAAACATAATTTAACTCTAGTGCCTCCTATTTTGCTTCTTCTGGTAAGTAATAATATGCAAGACCTGGCAATCTGTTCCCATAAAAATGAGAGCCTAGAAAATTCTATGGGGCAGTTCTACTTTGTCCCATGGAGTCAATACAAGGCAAAAATTGACTCAATGACACCCAAAAACATTTTCCATACACTTGTTTATGTTGTATGGTCCCTTGCACTTGCAAACAAATAAAAAAACAAAAATTCAAATCTTGTAACAGCAAAAGTATTTTTTCCATTCCCTAAGAAATAACAGAGAGCTCTGGTGGCCTGCTATGTGAAGAGTTGTGCTACCACTCCAAAGGCACATAGGTTGAATCCACCAGATGCTCCATGGGAGAAAGACAGGCAATCTTCTCTTATATAATTTACTGTCTCTGATTATCAGCTGTAGGGTCAGCCTGAGTCAGGTCTGACTCAAAAGCACACAATAGCATACAAAAAAAACTTTTACAAAATACAAAAATATTAATAAATAGAATCATCATCATTCCTAAGTTCATGCCTCAGGAACAATCCGTGCTAATGTTTCAAAATGTTTCTTTAATATTCTGTTATTTTTATTTTCCAAACGGTTAATAACAGTTAACTTTTAATTAACCAGAGCATCATTCAGTATAGCATAATGGTACGAGTCTACAAAACAGTATAGCTTGTTTCTATACTAAGAATTTTTATGAAATATTTATCATAATGCTATTTAATACCTAATTTCTGAAAGGGAAAAAACTTTTAACAAATAATCACCTAGTTCCATTACTCATCCTTCATATCTCTACATTCTTACTTTTTACCTTCCATAGTCCTTAATTAATGGAATTAGAAGAATACTGAAGATTGAGATCTGGGATAAAACTTCTTCTAAAGAAACTGACCTTCAAAAGTAACTATTTTTATTCAAATCAACTGGAGTTTCCCTTGTGACAATATTGCTGTAATTCAAGCTAATTTACAGTTACCTGATTCAAATGTTAAACGACTATTTATTATAGGATAAGACCCCTACTGTTTGGGATAAAAATAAAATATAACTCCTTCCTTTTGGAGCTCTGGTGGCCTAGTGGTAAGGAGCTGCAACTACAATCCCAGAGGCGCATGGTTCGAATCCACCAGGAGCTTTGCCAGGGAAGGAGGGACAATCTCCTCCTGTACCAGTCAGATCTGATTTGACGGTACACTCACACACACATACACACAAAAGAAAATAAAATAAAAATTTAAAAAAAAAAAGACAGGCAGTCTCATTCTATTAAGAATTATGGCCTAAAAAACCCAATAAATAGTACCACCATAAGAAGGAATTCATGCGTTAGCAGTGGACTTGGTTTTATACTGGGTAAAAAGAAGTAAATCTGAATACGAAAATAAATTTAAATTGAAGTAGAGACTCAAAATACTAAGTCTGTGTCTGATTTAAATATGTATTTTGCCTCAACAACAACAACAAAACATAATTTAAAGGCCTCACGTTCAAGCCCCCTTACCGCTCGCCTTCTCCTGCCACTGCCTTCCGCAGGCTGTTTCCACCGAGGAAAAGGAATCGTAATCAATCGTAACTGTATGTCCGCTATCCAGAACCTCCACTCTTTTGACCCCTTTGCTGATGCAAGTAAGGGTGATGACCTGCTTCCTGCTGGACTGAGGAATTCTTATCCGTATAAGAATTCAACAGCGAAATGCAGGAAGACCCTTACAACTGTCCAACAGATCACTGATGATTACGATAAAAAGAAACTGGTGAAGGCATTTAAGAAGTAGTTTGCAAGAGATTAGAGGCAATATATGACTATTATGGTTAGCACAGGAGTCCAGAATTAAGGTTGCACAGAGAGTTGTACTCAGTGGGGGGCGGGGAGAATGGGGATGGGGGAATTGTATACGAAAGAAGGAATTTTTTTTTCTTTTCAAAGAGAGGAGCGAACTGGTGGGGAGGGTTGGACAGGGAGAAAAGTGCAGCAGTGAATGAACGGAAATGCAAAATCTCTGTAAATGTTTATTTAAAAAAAAAAAAAGTAGTTTGCCTGCAATGGTGCTTTAATTGAGCATCCGGAATATGAAGAAGTAATTTAGCTACAAGGTAACCAGCGCAAGAGTCAGTTCCCTGTAGGACCACCAGCTGAAGGTTTTGCTTGTGGCTCACTAAAGCTTAAGTGAGGATTTCCTTACAATGAGTATAAATTTCCCTTCTGTCCCTTGTCACAAGTTTAAAACTTCATAGCTTGTATAATGTAACCATTTGGGGTACACTTTTAACTTGGACTAGTGTAACTCTTTCACCCAATAAACTAAAAAGCGCCATGCAAAGAAAAATAAATAGGCAGATAGATTGATAAATAATTTAAAGGGGAAAATAAGCATGTTGCAATAAATCAAAAGTCAAATTTTGTCAAGCTAAAATTTTAAGTAAATTGATTTTAGGGTGGCCTACCGGTGGGAAGCTGCACTGCACTCCTAAAGTCACACCGTTTGAGCCCACCTGTTGCTCCACAGAAGGATGAGGAATTTCATTCCCCTGCAATTAACTGCCTCTAAAAGCCCACCAGAGGGTCAGCTATGGGTCAGTTCCAACTGGTACACAACAACAATGGGAATTAATCTTGTAGCTTCAAAACTCATTTGGGCAATTCATCTGTTTTCAAAATTCTACCAAAAATACGAAATCTTACTTACCTGTCACAGTGAGAACTGCCCCTTGAACTACTCTGTCCTGATTCATGTTGGGCATCCAAAAGGATCTTCTCCATGTCTCCATTGTGGATAGAGGATGAGGAAGGTACATGTTCTAGCCCCCCATTTTTCCCATTGCCATTATCATTGCCATTGCTGCTATTCATCGGTAGCTCCACCCAGGAACCTGTTGAACAAGTCAGATAAGTTAACCACTGAAATCTGTCATGTGCACACTGATGTGAATATGGTCAACTCAGATAAGAATTCTGACTAGCCTCACAGCAAGCAAAAGGGCTCTTAAGAAAATAACAAGACTATTAATATTAAACAAGTTACTAAGCTAATTGTCTCTAGTTAATGGACAATCTATGTAACTACAAATGTTTAGGTTTCTTCTCACGAAATAGTTTCTTACAATGCAGGCTACTTATCTTTAACTTTTGAGACACACAATGACATATATAAAATATACACACTCATATTCCATAGTCTACCTTAGCTATTTAATTGCATTCTGTCCACAAATGAAATCAATATAAGGTTCAGAAAATTTATAAAGGTCATCCAAGTAAGTTAACTCTATCCTAATTAGCACAAACAACTAAGAAATTTTAGAGTAAAACTTTAAATCATAAAAATGTCAATTTGTGTACAAATCTGGGGCATAAAACAAATATAGCTGGCTTAATGGATGTGATACTACCAAAAATTTTGGAAAAAGCTTCAGCTGTATTCCACATATTTAACACCTCACGTTCCTATTTATTCTCCTTTCACTTTGCAGTAAACATACCTTGTGCAGTTGTCTCCTTTCTCTTCTATCCCACAAGTTCCTACTTCCTAGGGTTTTCACTAAGCATTGTTGGTTTCAGGGGAGAAACAAATATGCAGCAATGTCCCCTACATTAACTTTTCTTAGGTAGAGTCAAAAGGGGCGGAGTCGCCAGGGAAAAGAGAAATGGCATTGGTAATTTGAATAGGTTCTTTAAAAATATTTATTGGCCAAGGGAGTTTGCTAAACACATTAAAGTGTTTCAAACAGTAGCCAACAGACCAACTTTACAACAAGAAGATAAATGGTAATTTCCCCCCTAATTTCCATATTTCCATTCCCTACAATAAATTTTATTAGACAAAATGTAAAAAAAAAGCAGGAGTGACACCCACATCCTAAATAACATGTCCCTGGAAACTATGAACTTTGATAAATATCAATAGTTGTAGAGGGGCTTCAGGCCTTTTGTTCGTAAAGGTCACTATGAGTGTGCTTGACTCAAGGCAATCAACAACAACAAAATGTAAACAAAGCAGGTTGGCAAGGCATTCTTCTAAACTCCCAAAGAAAGTGTTAGTTCCCTAATGTAGTCTTCCACTACTAAATCAGGTTCAAACCCTAAAAATACTCTCTACACCAGGTACCAGACCTAGACCTGAACTCAGTACCATTCTTACATGAAGGAAAAGCTGGTTAGAAATCCGACTTTACTAAGAGGTACAATCTTCCAATTCTCTGGAAGGGTTAGCAAAAGAGAGGAAGAACCTCAAAGAGATGGACCATAAAATAACTGCAGGTCAAAGGTTTCAGTGATGATGAGGTTGGCAAAGAATATGAGAGTTCAGACTGTCATCAGTGTGCGCTACAAGTCACACGTACTCAATGTGAAGGTACCTAACAATCTGTAAAACAGTAACACAATGTAAGTACCCACTTCACATGCTGCTGTAGGGATTAAATACAATAGCACAGATAATGTGCCTAGTAAATAGGAGACGCTTAGTTATACACGAGAGCCCTGTTAACCTACAGGACACGACTCTGGTGGTTCAAATCCACCAGTAGCTCCACAGGAGAAAGACAGGCAATCCCCTATGTGATTTACAGCCTTGGACACCCAGTGGTGGGTCAGATATTGAGTCAGTTCCACCATATCCACAATGAGGGGTGAGTTAAGAGAGCTTGTTAAGAGTTTATCTTTGTAATGTACTTTAAAAAAGTATGTCTGCAGCGAGCTCTGCTGGCCTAGTGGCAATCCCAAAAGTGGGAGGTTCAAATCCACCAGATGCTCTCTGCTGGAGAAGGAGGGACAATCTCCACCTGTACCAGTCAGATCTGATTTGATGGTACACACCCCCAAAATAATAAAATTTTTAAAAAGTATGTCCACTAAGTAAAAATTAAGTTACCTTATCTCTTGTGTTGCCCATTTCCACCAGTCTCAGTGGTTGTCATAGTTCAGACCAGCTGCCATGAAGTCAAATGACTCATGATGACTTCACGTGTGTCAGAGAACTATGTGCTCTGTAATGTTTCAAAGGCTGATTTTTCCAAGTAGATTGCCAAGACTTCTGAGCCCATTTAATGTTGGTACCAACCAGCGACTCAATTACAGTCCCATAATCACTATCAATTCCTTAGGGAATGCTGAGAAAGTTGGAAGATCATAGAAAGGATGAAGACCCTCAACAAGATGGACTGACACAGTGACTTTAACAATGGGCTCCAGCCTATTGGTCAGAGATTGTGTGGCTGATACCAGGTAAGGCAAGGTTCTGAGCTTTTGTTCAAAATATATAGCTGGAGTTGTCCATGGCACACAGTAACAACAGACTGTCAAATAACAAAGTTTCAAGCAAAGCTACAAAGTTCATCAAAAAAATTGAAGCAAAATTCAGAAAAGGCTCTAAAAAATGCACTAGAGCACTAAGAAACCAAAACAAAGGAGAGATGCTAAGGTAAGAGCTGAACAAAATATTTCAAAGGGCAGCTCAAGAAGGGAAAGGAAAGTATTATAATGGAATGGGCAAAGAGCTGGAAAATAAAAAAGGAAGAATTCATTGAGCATTTCTCAAGCTGAAAGGATTGAAAAATTTAAGCCTCAAGTTCCAATACTGAGAGATGCTACAGGAAGAATCTTGAATGATACAGGAAGCATTAAAAGATGATGAAGGGAATATACAGACTCAAGATATCAAAAAGAACTGGCTGACACTGAAGTTATTTCAAGAAGTGTCAGAAGATCAAGAGCCAATGGTGCTAAAGGAAGAAGTTCAAGTTGCACTGAAGGAACTGGCACAAAATAAGGCCCCAGGAATAGA
Source organism: Elephantulus edwardii (assembly GCF_000299155.1). Lineage (NCBI taxonomy): Eukaryota > Metazoa > Chordata > Mammalia > Macroscelidea > Macroscelididae > Elephantulus > Elephantulus edwardii. Next base: position 13,090,894 of record NW_006399788.1, on the reverse strand, counting down.
CGGGATACCAAATGACATGTTTCAACTAACAGTCACAACCCTGGACATGCTCATCAGTCTGTACCAGAAAATTTGGAAGATAGCTACCTGGCAAAGTGACTGGAAAAGATCCATATTTGTTCTCATTCCCAACAAGGGTGATCCAACAGAATACGGAAATTATCAAACAATATCATTAATATCACATACTAGCAAATCCCTGCTGAAGATCATCCAAAAAACAGCTAGAACAGTACACTGACAGAGAACTGCAAGTTTAGGCTGGGTTTAGAAAAAGCTGTGGCATTAGGGATATCACTGCTGATGTCAGATGGATCCTGGATGAAAGTGGTAAATATCAGATGAAAGTCTATTTATGCTTTACTGACTATGCAAAAGCAACTGTATGGATCATAACAAATTATGGCTAACATTTAGAAGATTGGGAATTCAAGAACACTTGATGTGCTCTTGCAAAACCTATACTGAGATCAAGAGACTACTATGCAGAACAAGGAACACTACATAGTTTAAAATCAGGAAAGTTGTGTCCCAGCGCTGTACCCTCTCTCTCCATAGCTATTCAATCCATATGCTGAGCAAATCATAAGAAAGGAAGACAGGATACAATGCTGGCATACACTTTTCCTGATTTTAAACCACATAGTGTTTCCTTGCTCTGCACAGCACCCTCTTTATCTCAGTGTAAGTCTAGAAGCTGGACTCCATGAAGAAGAGTTTGGCATCATGATCAGAGGAAGACTCACCAACGATCTGCATTAGGCAGATGACACAACTCTGTATGCTCAAAGTGAGAAGGACTTGAATGTGCATTACATTTCAAAATCAAGAAAACACGAATTCTCACCACTTGACCAAGAGACAACATCATGATAGATGAATAAAAAAATTCAAATTGTCAATTATTTCATCTTATACTTGGATCCACAATCAATGGTACTTAGCAGTCAGAAGATGTACCATACTGAGAGAGTCTGTGGTCAGGCTTTCCAAATTACTTACGAGCAACGGTATTTGTTCTAGGACTAAGGTGCACCTGATTCAGGCTATGTCTTTTCAATCATTTGCTATGCACCTGAGAGGTGGACGATGAATAAAGATGAGAGAAGAACTGATGCCTTTGAGCTGTGGTATTGGAAAAGCGTACAGAACATCCCACAGACTTTCAAAAGAACAGATATGTTTTAGAGAAAGCAGAGCCAGAGTGCTATTTGGAGGCAAAGATAACAACTTTGTCTCACATACTTTGGACATGCTGTTAGGAGAGGATACTCTCTGGAAAGGGACATCATGCTTGGAAAGGTGGAGGGTCAGTGTAAGAGATGAAGACCCTCAACTGATGACTGACACAGTGACTGCTGCAATGAGCTCAAGTATGTCAGAAGTAATGAACATGGTATAGAATAAGACAGAGTCAGATCTGTTGTTCACAGGGTCACTATATCGTGTTCAACTTGACAGCACCTAACAACCACAAAAATTGGGTGATAGAGTGGTAAGGAGATGTACTGCCAATCAATAAGGCCTGTGGTTCAAAACCACCAGCTGCTCTGTGGGAGAAAGAGGTAATCTTTTTAATGCCTATCTAGTACAGACCAGTTCCAACTCCAAAATACATAACAATGACAACAACCTACAACATAAATAGATTCTCAAATATAACAGAAAATGCACAATTTGTAAATTATAAACTATATGACTAAGAACTCCTAAAAATGAGCATATTCAATGTATCAAAAGACTTTACAAAAAGGAGAAAAAGAGGCTTTGCTAATCAGGAAAACAGATTTGTCAATGATTTTCTGGCAAAGGATTCACCTCTAAAATTTATAGGAAATAGTAATATCTCAGTAAGAAGACGATGAACAACCTAATTAGGAACTAGGCAGAAGATGTGAACACACCCAAGATGACATTCAGATGGCCAACAAACATGTGACCAAATGCTCAAGGTCATTAGCATATTGTTAAGTGATTTGGGCTGTCAAGTCAGAATCAACTCATAGCTGTCTGTCCTCGTGCCTTTGGGTTAGCAGAGCAACTCCTTACCACTAGACCTCCTGACCTCCTATCAGCTACTGTTGTTGTATACTATCAAGTTGGAACCAACCCAGTTTATCCTCCAGCAGGTTTTCAGAAGTAGTAAACTACACCAGAGGAAGACTACCCAGCTTTCTCCCACAAAGTAGAGGGTGATTTCAATCACATGAAACAACATATGAGCAAGAGCCTATGGTGATGAAAGAAGAAGTTCAGGCTGCTTTGAAGGACATGGCCAAAAATAAGGCTCCAGGAATAGATG
>NW_006399788.1:13086082-13087277 GCF_000299155.1 Elephantulus edwardii | reverse complement strand
GCCCTCTATGAGGTGGATTGATTCAGTGACTGGGATAATTGGGATGGGAGTGTCAGAGACAGTGCGATTGGCACAGGACAGAGCGGAGTTTAGGGCTGTTATGCATAGGGTCGCTATGAGTTGTAGGCGACTCGACGGCACATAACAACAACAACAACAACCTTTGTGGTGACAGGATAATTCCTTACCAAATCAAAGCAATAATGTCACTCTGGCAATAATAAGAGTTCAGTAAGACAGCAAACAACAAATGCTGACAAGAATGTGGAGACTAGGAATGTAAAATGGTGCAACCACTATGGGAAATATAAATAGCAGTTGTTTCAGCAATCCCACTACGAGGTACAGATCCCAAAGAAATAAGCACTGTCACAGGAACAGATACATGAGCCTCATGTCAGTATTATTTACAAAAGCAAAAAGATGGAAACAACCCATATGCCCAACAGCAGTATGTATCAATGGATGAATGGATAAAGCAACATTGGCACATTCATTCACACAATGGAGTATTATGCAACACCAAAAAACAATAGAGAATTCACAAAACACTGCATACTGTATACACGGAGAGGACATTATGGTAAGTGCACCAAGACATATATAAAACTTTTCTAAAAAATCCAAGAAAAGGTTTACATACAGAATCATTCTTGAATGGTTGCCAGTAATGGGAAGGGAAGGAAAAGGGAGTGAAAATTAATAAATAGATAAAAGATACACATTAAAATGAATAAAGGGAAACGTAGTGAAGAGATGATCAATATACTATTATTAAAGAAAGGAAGCCACACAGGGATACAAGGGATTCATGGAAATCCTAATTATAGGAAGTGGGAAGAGTGCAGTTACACAGTGGGTTTGAAATGAATGGTTTCTTAAATTTTTTCATTCTTTGTTGCACATTTTCCTCCCTCTCACTCTTCTACCCCTGCCCCGTCCACTTTGCAATACACCTCTTATTTCAGAATGCTGCCATATATATATATCTCTCAATCATAATGCCTAATCATATATTCTTTTCAGACAGTTCTTCCTCCATCTGTTTCAATGCAATGCTCATTATCTATCCACTCTTTTCCTATTCTCCCTCCACCCCCCATGTCAGTCCTATTTTACAACAGCAGTGTTGTTGTTATGTGCCGTCAAGTCGCTTGCGACTCATAGTGCCCCCATGTACAACAGCCCTAAACTC
>NW_006399788.1:13073377-13084944 GCF_000299155.1 Elephantulus edwardii | reverse complement strand
AGCATAATGTCCTCCGGGCTCCTCGATGTTATGTAATGTTTTATAAGAAAATCATTGTTTTTCAATACTAAGTAATATTCCAAATATTCCATTGTGTGAATGTACCATAGTTTTTCTATCCATTCATTTGCTGATGCGCACTTGGATTGTTTGCATCTCTTTGCTACTGCAAATAACACAGTAAGAACTGCGTATGAATGGCTGAATGAAAAACTGTTTTGACAATAAAACTAAGTTTGGGTTTTTCTAAAGTTGCAAGACATTTCTAAGTTCTGGTCCAATATACACAGTGAAACTGGACAATTACTAGAGGGGAAAAAAACAACAACAGATCAACAAAGTCAATCAGCAAATTTAGCATTGAAAATAAGTATCTGAAGTGTCCCTGTACATATAAAAAAATTCTTAAAATCCCCTAAATTTAGAGCTGTGTAAGAAACAGCAAATGAATGAATATTGGTTATAAATATGTATATAAAGTTTACTCCCACTGCTTTCCATAAATCTTAACAGGACAGTACAAATCTTTCTCTATGGAGAGCCTGATGGGATTCAAACCACCAGCCTCTGTATCCCAAAACCTTATGCACTATGCCGCCAAACTACTTTCTTCTTGTATAGAAATCCAATATATAAAAAGCAATCTTCCCTAAAATACAACTAACATTCACTTCAAGTTTTTGTTCAGAGAAAAAGAAGCTATAAGCAAGCAATAGCAGGTTCCTTGAACCTTAATTTTCTGAAAGTCTTTCAAACTAATATCTGAATTCTACTTTCTGCCCTAAAAATGTTAACCACCATACAACATATATTTTGGTAACTTAAAAAGCTATAGTTAAAAAAAAAAAAGCTATAGTTAGAAACTTTAATAAAAATAAGCTCTACGGTTACCTCAATATCTTGGAACACAACTAAAATGTTACTACGGCAGTGTTCGTTGGCATATGTCACTATAGTGGTTAAGAACACAGATGAAGGCAGACTCCCATTCCACCTCTTATCAGCTATTATACAGCATGTACATTTATTTACTTAACCTCTTTGATTCTCAGTTGCCTTATTTTTATAAAACCAACTACAATAGAGTAGATTGCAACTTACAGTGACCCTATTCGGCAAAGTAAAACTGTCTAAATGGTTTCCAAGGTTATAGCTCTGTATGGAAGAAGCTTGATGTATTTTTCTCCCAATGAAAAACTGGTAGTTTAAACTGCCTAATCATGTACATTAACCACTGTGCCACCAGGGTGAATTTTTGCTAAAAGAGGGGACAGTAATTGCATTTACCTCTTTTGAGTGTTACAAAGTTCAAAGAACAAAGTACATAGAACAATAGGAAAGATTCTTAGTATATGCTGTTGTTACATATCATTGAGTAGTAACAAATTCAGTTAGCCCTCCGGCATGTTTTCTGAGGCTGTAAATCACAAGGGAGGACTGCCCTTCTTTCGCCAGTGGCATAGCTGGGGGATTAGAACTGCCTGCTTTGGGGTTGGCATTACAACTCCTTACGCTCTAGGCAACCAAAGCTCTATTTCTGTTATATAGAATCATTTCTAGAAAGGTTTGCTAGAATGAATACCGTTTTAAAAAAATATATTACAAAAGTAATGTGTTCGGTGAGCTCTGGTGGCCTAGTGGCAAGAAGCTGCACTGCAATCCCAGAGGTTGTGCGGTTCAAATCCACCAGATGTTTTGCTGGAGAGGGAGGAACAATCTCCTCCTGTACCAGTCAAATCTGATTTGATGGTACACACACACACACACACACACACACACACACACAATAAAAAATAAAAATTTTAAAAAAAATGTGTTCACTTAAGGGTCACAGTTTCTGTTAAGAGTGACGAAAAACTGGAAACAAAAAGGTGTGATTGTTGCACAACATGGGGAACATTACTAATGTCACTAAACTGTACAGTATCATTTTAACAGTGACTGAAATCATGTTGTGTTAAGTAAATTCTCCCCATTTAAGAAAAACATTTTCCTCCAAAATGTAAACATCCATAATAGTAACTCTCATTCCATCTTCTTATTCCCAGTCCCATCAGTCAATTTTTACATATAGACTTCCTGAGTTTTTATAACATAATAGCAGCTAGAAAATATTCCTTTAACTTGGGACATATTATATAATTCAGCTATTTGCCCACAGATTTGTAATGAATGTGAACAGTTTGCCTACAGCAGTAAAGTTAATAAATAATTAAAAATCAGGGCTTCATTATTCTAAATACTTCAATAATTTGCCTTTTTTAAAAAAAAACAAACCAAACTAAACCCTGTATTTTGTTTTTGACTCTTGAGCTAAAGATTACAGCCCATACCACTGAGAATCTGTACAGTTTCACCTTCTATTTTTCTTAGTTGTGCAAAGTTACACAGCAAAGTATTTCAATTTATCTGCAACTTGGATAGTTTTAGATGCCTGACTAAGTTGTTTTGCTCACACTTGAAGAAATCAATAAGGCTTGTTTTGTTCAGCCCAGCGTTGTGTAATGAGCCCAAAACAAGGAGCAGAGTTAGAAGAGGAGAGAAATTAAATATGGCATTATCTAGAGAGCTTTTCGGTATCTTTTAAAAGCTCTCTCCAACCCTAGAAAGATATTTTTTATCCAGTAGATATTCCAAAGAAACACTGATATCATAGGTAGGCTAACTATCCTGTCACTTTACTAAGAGCTAATATAAACACAGTAACCACTGAGTGGCCAAGGACATCAAACAGTTCACAGATCTGACAGACACAAGCACAAGCAATCACAAGAGCTCAATCTTACTTTTTTTTTGACAAAGGAAAACAAAAATCTTATTGTTTTCTGTAAAATCAATTATGAAGGCAATCAAAGAATAAAATATTTTAAAACACGCAGATCACCTCTGTACATTGGGTTAAACAGCTGTTGATTGTCTTGAGTTGAGCATGACTCATAGCAACCCTATGAACAAAAAGCCTGAATTTCCTCTACAACTATTGACATTTATCAAAGTTCATAGTTTCCAGAGGCATGTTATTTAGGAAGCAGATGCCACTCCTGCTTCCAAGAGTTAAACAGCACAAAGGAAAAATAAGTGTACCCAAGGAGTACTAGATTGGTTCTAAGTCAGAACCTGAGCTCTAAATCCTAGCCTGCGGTGAAATTTGGGCAAGACAACTCTACATAAACTCTAACCTCAGTTTCTCTGCCTGTTTAAATAAGAGGAGACAAGCTATTTCTAAAACGTTCCTACTCTTTCTCAATTTTATGCTTCTGTTGGGTGTATGCTAAAAAATGGCAAATCTCTTAAAATTTATTATTATTTTAAATATCTAACATTTAAAAGGGAGGTCAAGTGGTCCATTGGTAAGGAGCTGCACTGCCAACTCAAAAGCCCGCACTTTGAATCCACCAGCTGCTCCGTGGGAAAGAGATGAGCGTTCTCTGAAAACCCACTGGAGATTCAGTTATGAGTCAGTTCCAACTTGGCGGCACAGAACAACAATATTTATGAGGGAGCTCTGGTGACTTAGTGGTAAGAAATTGTGCTAAATGGTTTGAATCCACCAGCCACTTTGTGGGCGAGAAATTACAATCTCCTCCCATGCAACTGTCCCTGAAAAACTGAAGGTCAGCTACTAGTTCCAACTTGCCACAGATAACAATATTTAAAAGTACATAAATCAATCCTCATTTACTGCAAGAAATGAAACATTTTAGAGTATAAAATCATAAGGCCTTTAAAAGGCAAAATACACACAACTCTAGCTGCCTTGGTTAAGGACTGGCTTTCCAACTCTAAGGCAAAGGGCTCAAATCCACTCCCTGCTCCCCAGCGGAAAGATGAAATATCCTCCCGTGATTTACAGCCTTTGAAAACCCTCTTTAAAACTCAGCTATGAGTCGGTTCTGACTGTTCTGACGCAGAGGGACATAACAACAAATACATATTTTTAAAACACTCAAAGAATTAATTTAACAGTTGGTGGTTCGAATCCACTTATCTTTCCAAGAGACGTTCTGCAAATATCACCACCTAGAAAAACATTCCCTTCAAGTCACCTTAAAGCCGAACAATAGTTCATCTTAATTAGTTATGGTAAGCTGTGCTGATCAAATCCCTGAGAAATGCTGCTAACCCAAAGCATTGCCTCCATGGCTCCAGGGGAGAAAGATAGGAATGTCCTTCCACACTATTTACAGCATTGAAGCCCTTGCAGAGACTTTTTTTTGCAGAGACTTTTAAGAGTCAGCTGTGTGTTGGTTCTGACTCCACCGCAATAACTTTTTTTATAGTTTGAACAACAAAATTACAGAAAAACAACAACAAAAAATGAAATACAACTTAAAATATCCAAATTAAACTGCCTAACTTTTCAGAACAGGAAATCTTTCCCTAAAATGTTTGGAAGGACTTTTTACAAGATTCTGAAACTCCTTCAAATGTATTTTAAGCAACATTATAATGTTTAAATTCTTTTATCGAGCCATATGCTAACTATCTCTACTATCTCTTTCATACGGGATGCATTACAGAAAGACAAGGAACTTTTCAAAACGGCTGAGATTTAAAAACAACTGGAAATAACATTAGGACGAGATGTCTATGCACAAGAATGTCATGAAGCAACTGGAGTTGGTCTTAACTCAATACTGATCATTAACATTCAACTGTTCGTGTGTCCGAGTGTTTTAAATTCCATTTCGGAAAATTCATTTCCTCGGACGTGATTGATGTAATCTTGGGCAGTTCAGGAGGATGTTTATAAACAGGTTTCCTGGCAGACAATCTAATCGTTTAAAACATTACTTCAGCAACTTTGGAAAAAACTCCTCCTCCTCCCATTACCCCAAATATTAACACAGTCTCCTCGCCTCCACAAGTGATTGAAATAACCATTAAATTACCAACTGGATTTTCCCGAGATTGTATTAACAAAAGAACGCAACCACAGGGCTCAAGTTCCAAACCCCACAGGGGAAGCCCAAATCAGCGATGCTAGCTGGCTGATGCAGTGAATCAAGCTCCATTGCACACCTGAGGGCGGACACGTCCCTCAGTTCTCCTCCCCTCGGTCGCCCTCCCCTCCTCAGTTGCCCTCCGCCCGCCCGTCCATCCCCCAGCGTCTCCACCGCACGTCCCCATCACTTCCCACGTCCCCACCGCGGCCCGCTCCGCCCACCTTCCCCGCCCTTTCCTTCCTCCTCACGCTTCGAAGGCCCGCCCCCTCCAGGCCTCGATTGGCTCCACTTCAGCGGTCCCACCACAGGTGGAAGCGCCGCGTCAGGCAGGCCACTGGGCATTAGAACCCTCGCCTATTCCCACCCACCTGAATGCCACAACACCGAACAGAAACAGTCCCCAACTCAAAATCCTAGAAGAGAAGGGAAGCAGGCGAAGAGGAAGACAAGAGCAACTCATCCTGACAGGTGATGGAAGCTGTCAGTCACCTGAACATCCTTGGCCTTGACCAATAGGCTGCTTTCTTCTCCCGCGCCTCCCCCCCCCACCCCCCGCACTAAGCTTGTGGTGGCGGCCAGACCAGCTCCTCCTCCCCCATCCCCTTTTACCAATCCCGCCGGGCCAGCACTCACTGTTGAGGCCGGCTGGAGGCGGCAAAGACTGCTCGCTTTCTTCGCAGTTATTGTTGTTGTTGTGCAGGGGTGGCGGCTGCTCTACTAAATTAGACGACATTGTCAGGCGGCTGTAAGATCTGCTGCCGCTGCAGGACCGTGTCTGGTTCTCGGCAGCAGCACAACAAGCCGAGTCCCCCGCCCCCTTTTCTGCGCGTGCGCAGGCCCTCCCCCTAACGTGACGTCAGAGCCATCTAGGCCACGTGATAACAACACAACATGCGATGGGGCGGGGGCGAAGGGCGTTCCCATGCGGGCCAGGAACGTGGACACGCTGGAGCCACGCTGACGCGGGCGCAAGGAATGAATACTTGCATGTTGTTTGCATTGACTGGATGGGATGAGTTATACAGATAGCACTGGGATAGAGGATAATGAGAACTGTGTAATGAGGAAGTGTAAAGTGCTAATTGTTTTTATTCAGATTTCTCACCTATTGGCTCACATTATTTTATCCAATCTGTGAGAATTTACCTTTAATATCTGTTAAGGACTCTTGGTGGTCTGATGGCAAGAAGCTGCGCTTCAATCCCGAGGGCATGTGATTCGAGGCCACATGCTTCAAGGGAGAAAAGTGGGCAGTCTCCTCTGGTGTGATTAACTGCCTCCGAAAACCTGCTGCAGGTCGGGTTTGGTCAGCTATGGGTCTGTTCTGACTCTGGTACACACCAACAACATTAAGGACTCTATAATAAAGTACCGTGGCGATAAAAGGAAGCAAAAAACAAAAAGCAGTGCCTTCCCATCATGTACTAAAATAAAGCTGCTAAAAGAAACATTTCAAACAAGGAACAATATAGACTTTTTGATTGGAGTCAGAAAATGTATTAAATTTTATTTTTTTAAGTTTTATTATTATATTGTGTGTGTGTATGGTCAAATCAGCTCTGACTGGTACAAGAGGAGATTGCCCCCTCCTTCTCCAGAAGAGCATCTGGTGGATTCAAACCGCATACCTCTGTTATTGCAGTGCAGCTTCTTGCCTGATAATGTATTAAATTTTAAATGAAAACGTAGCATGCAGTTATTATAAGAATAATTGAAAACTTTCGAGAAAATGTAGAGAAGAAAGAAAATAATCACCCAAATCCCCTCACCTAACTTAGACAGCTGTGATGGAGTTGGCCACCTTCTGTCAAATTTGTAGAATCAATTGGTATTGATTTTGTGATGCTATAAGCTATGTCTACAGTATTTAAAGTATCAGCCAGGTCATATGGGTAGATTGGTTTCAGGAGAACTTCCAGACAAAGACAGTATACTTGTAAAAATTGCTAAACTCTATGGATCACACCGAAATTTGTCCAGCTTCCTTGTTTTGGATATATCATTCTCACTGCCATTGGGTTGGAAGTGACTCAAAACTGATCTTCCATTGGTTTTCATAGGCTGCAAATCCTTCCGGAAGAGATTGCCCATCTTTCTCCTGAGATGCTCTTAGTGGATTTGAACTATCAGGGAGATCTTTGGGTTAGCAAAACAACTCCCCTACAGACTAGACCACCAAATGTCCCTGGCTGGATATGTCATTGGGAGTGATCAATCTCAGAAGCAAGATATCATGTTTTATAACCACAGCAAGGGTCACAGAGCCGTTCTCCCTCCCTTTCCCAGAATAGCCACAGAAAGAATCAAACCACATGAAGCAGCATTTCCAACTCTGTTTATCTCTGTTAGGGCCACAAAATTATTCCTCCTCTCTTTCCCAGGCATAATTATCTACAACCCCCAACTTGCTTCCTTGTCTTCTAACAACAAGCAGCTGTCTACAATACCCTCCCGCCATTTCTTTGTAACACAATATAAAACCCCATTCTATGTAGATGCTGGTTTCTACTTGGGAGTCAGCCCGGCAGTTTCTCCTCAATAAACTTTCTTTCTTGGCCTGAACGGAGTTATGTCCTTCAGAAACCTTACAGTCACCACGAGTCGAATTCAACAACTTGGCTGCTACTAGTTCATTATCTACCTAACCTGTTTCTTTGACTTGTCTGACTTTATGGGAAGATGTGTATCCTATGTGTGATTCACAAAAACAACAATATGCTCCTCAGTACTCCACCTACTTCATACTTGCAGATTTTCATTATGATTTATATGTGGCATTGTGGTGTCAAAAGTTTGTGGTTCAAAATGTCTTTCCTAGTCTTTGATTAACTGTTTGTTTTGTGCTGAAGTACTTATTGTATTAAAGAAAGGAGATTAGAGTGGGATACAAGATCTACCCTACTGTTGTTGTTGTTAAGTGCCATCGAGTCATAGACGACTCATAGTGACACTAAGAGTGAAAGACCTGACACTCTATCCTACTAGAAGCTTATATTAGTTACTGGGACCTCCATGTTAGCCCTCTTTTGGGAATTCCTGCTTTCCTGGTACACTTCAGCTGATATTCTGCAACACTCATCACTCTCTGCAAAACCAGCCTGCTTATCAACAGTCATGTGAGTCACTCCCCTGACAAGTCTGAGTCTCTGGGAGATCTTCCATTGAACCATCAAACCCAAGGGACATAGAGAAGAGAGGGAACTGAATGAAGGAGGGACTGATGACTTTGGAAATCACAGATTTGGAAATCAAACATTTGGGATACTACGGACTCTGCACTTCTTATAATTGGTCTGCTACTAATTTTAGCAGAGTGAATAATGAATACAGGCATACTTTATTCTCCCTCACACTTATCAGTTTGTCTTTTAACATTGTTTCACAGTGGCAAAGTACAAAATTTCCATATATTCCCATCTATCATTCTTACATGGTTTGGAGAAACATTGACTCCAGAATTTTGGATCTGGTTCTTTATAACATTTTCCAATTCTTTTACACTTAGATGCTAAATCTAATGGAAATTTCTTTTTTATAATGTTGTAATCATTTTGAGCTCTGGTAGCCTTGTGGGTACTGAGGCCAAGGCTGCCATTGTGAATTCATTAGCTGCTCTGTGGGAAAAAGATGGTAATTTTCTGTGTGTGTGTGTGTGTGGGGGGGGGAAGGTAATTTTCTTCCCCGCATGATTTATAGCTTTTAGAAACTCAGTGAGGGTCTGCTATAAGTTGATGCCAACTAAGTAGCAATGAGTTGTGTTATGTTGCTTTGTTTTGTTTTAAATCACTGACTGGAACAGTATATTAATAGAGAACTACCAGAAATACAGGCCAGGTTTAGAAGAGTCAGTGACATGAGAAACATTATCGTCAATGTCATATGGAGCTTGACTGAAAGCAGAGAATACCAGAGAAATGTCTATCGTCTATGTTTCATTAACTATGCAAAGGCATTTGACTGTGTGGATCACAATGAATTGTAGCTACCTTAAGAAGAATAAGAATAAGAATCCTTGATTGTGCTTATGCAAAACCTATTCTTGGACCAGGAAGCAGTCCTCAGAACAAAGTAAGGAAACACTGCATGGTTTAAAATCAGAAAAGGAGTGTGCCAGGGATTCATCCATCTCCATACCTTATAAATCTACATGCAAAACAGATCATTCACGAGGCTAGACTTTTCAGGGGAAATGTGGCATCAGGATTGGAGAAAGACTCATCAACAACTTACATTATGCAGATGATACAAACTTGCTCACAGAAACTGAAGAGGATCTGAAGTATTTACTGCAGAGAGTCAAGCACTGCAGTCTTCAGTATGGATTGAAGCCAAACTCAAGAAACAAAAAATGACACCACTGGAGCAATTGGCAAAACCATGATAGATTAAGAAGAGATTGAAGTTGTTAACAATTTCAGCTTGCTCAGTTCCACCATCAACACTCTTGGCTCCCACAGTCAAGAAATAAAAATATTAATTGCTCTGGGGAAGGCTGCTGTCAGGGACCTCTAAAAAGTGCTGAAGAACAACAATGTCAGTCTACAGACTAAGGTATACCTGATTCAAGCCATATGCTTCACAATTACTTGCTATTTATAAGAGAGCTGGACAATGACTAAAGATGACAGAAGAATTGATGCCTTTGAGTTGAGTGCTGGATGAGAGTATTGAATATATCATGGACTGTCAAGAGAACAAACAAGTTTGTTCTGGTGAGGGTGAAACCAGGCTGCTTCTTTGAGGAAAGGTTTTTGAAGCTGTCTCATATATTTTGGGCACATGGCCAGGAGGGACCAGTCCCTGGATAAGGACATCATTCTTGGAAGTGAAGAGCGACAGTGCAAGAGAGGAAGATCTGGATAAGATGGATTGACACAGTAACTGGGTTAATATGGCTAGGTGTGTCAAAAACAGTGAGGCTGGCTCTGGACAGAGCAGAGTTGAGAGCTATTGTTCATAGGGTTGCTATGAATTGCTGGCAACTTGATGGCACTGAACAACAACAAACAACAACTGGTTTTCTTCTAGTTGAATGGCCAACTGACCCAACAATATTAATTTTTAACATTTCAATTTCTTAATAAATTCTTAGTCTTTTCACACTGACTTGAACATGCACCTTTAAAAAGTTCTGCGGGTGGTGTTGAGTTACTGGGTAAATTCTTCCATTTCAGCCTAAAGACTCCTTTTCATATTTCTTCTAAGGTAAGTTTACTAACAACAAACTAACTTTTTCTCACCTGGGAATGTTTTCATTTTTGGAAATAGTTTTTGCCCTTCAGGATTTTAAATGTAATTCCACTGTCTGATCACCATGGTTTCTAGTGATAAATTTATTGTTAATCTGAACAAGGATTGCCTTCTTTTGAGAACTTGCTTCTTTCCTGATGCTTTGAAGAGGTTCTCTTTATGTTGGTTCACTTGCTTTAAAAATAGTACTTTTTTGTGTTTTCAGTAAAAGTTTACACAGGTTGTTATGTTGTTGCTATGTACCATCGAGTAGCTTGTGACTCATAACGACCCTGTGTGTAACAGCCCTAAATTCTGCTCTGTCCTGTGCCAATCACACTGTCTCCAACACACCCACCCCAATTACCTCAGTCATTGAATCAATCCACCTCATAGAGGGTCTTCCCCTCTTGCACTGTCCCTCCACCCTCCCAAGCATGATGTCCCTTTCCGAGGACTGGTCCTTACAGCATGTCCAAAGTATGTCAGACGAAGCCCCAGAATCCTTGCCTCCAAGAAGCAGCCTGGTTTAACCCTCTCCAGGATGAATCTGTTTGTTTTCTTGGCAGTCCATGGTACATTCAATACTCTTCTCCAGCACCACAGATCAAAGGCATCAAAGGTTCTTCTATCATCCCTAGTTATTGTCCAACTCCCTGATGCATAATAAGTGATTGCAAAGACCACGGCCTGTATCAGACGCACCATAGTCTCGAGAGTGACACCATTGCTCTTCAGTACTTTGGAGAGGTCATTAACGGCAGACTTTCCCATCGCAAGACATCTTTTAGTTTCTTGGCTGCTGGTGCCAAGAGTGTTGACTGTGGAGCCAAGCAAACTAAAGCTGTGAACAATCTCAATCTCTTCACCAGCCATCCTGATGCTGCCAATTGGTCCAGTGGTGAGAATCTTTGTCTTCTTGATACTGAGCCTTAGTCCATATTAAAGGCTGCAGTCTTTGACCCTCTGCAGCAAGCGCTTCAGGTCCTCTTCAGTTTCAGCAAGCAGGGTTGTGTCATCTGCATAAGGCAGATTGTTGATAGATCTTCCACCACACACAGGTTAGGTTCACATTTAACAGTTACTACACATATTTCTGAAAGATATTAGTTATATTTTTCATGGATTTTTTTTTTCACTTTCTCATTAATTTCTTTCTGGATGTTTCCTTTCAAGTAATCTGGATTCCCTATCTCCTGACTCTTCCATCTTGGCTTTAGAGTAATTGTTGACTACTACTTAATCTCATATGTTGTTGTTGTTGTTATGTGCCGTCGAGTCCTTTGCGACTCATAGTGACCCTATGCACAACAGCCCTAAACCCTGCTCTATCCTGTGCCAACCGCACTGTCTCTGACACACCCATCCCGATTACCCCAGTCACCGAATCAA
>NW_006399788.1:13071032-13072672 GCF_000299155.1 Elephantulus edwardii | reverse complement strand
CTGCATAATGCAGATTGTTAATAGATCTTCCACCAATCCTGATGCCACAATTCTCCTCATAGAGCCCAGCCTCTCGGATAATCTGCTCTGCATACATAGATGGCTTTTTTTTAAAGTGTGAAGTACCCAGAGGTGTCAATCATTATTTTGTGAGCCATTATGTTATTTTACTGAAAGATGAATGAAAGGTATAATTTTAGTTCAAAGTTTAAAGAGCATGGGAGGACAACAGTTTCAGAGATTTCTCTAACCTCAATTTTCCCAGCAAATCTGGGTTTTTTAAAGAAATTCAATTCTCTTCCACAGTTTTGACCCCTTCTACCAAGATCCATTTATTGTGGCCCTGATCAGAATCATCACTAATGGCAATGAGGCATCATTTTCTGGACTCAAGAGTAGATGAGGCTGTACTTTGTGTAGACTCTTGCTCCTGGAGACTAGCTGGTTTTTTTTTTTTTTTTGAGTCTTTGGTTTTCGTCTGTCTCTTTTATTACAATGAGATGAGATGATAGTTTTATCTTAAATGGGAAGCTTATAAATTCCAGATGCTACTCATCAAACTAGGATGTAGAATATAAACTTTGTGAACTCCATTATGCTGGTTGATGGAGGTATCCTATGAGACAATGGTTTTAAGGCTTTAAATTCAGAAAATCAATCCCATGAGATGTTTGATTTTGTATAAGAAGTATCTTTAGCTGTGCTCCTATGTGCTTTATATAGCTACATGTATATGTAGACATATACAAATTATAAGAAGCTCCAGTTACATAATGAGTTACATATTGTGCTGCTAACTGAAAGGTCAGCAGTTCAAATCTACCAGCTGCTTCATGGGACAAAGTTGGCAGTCCTGGCTTTGAAATGTGGAAGTATGAGTGGGGTGTCCTATTGTGTTCTTCTTTTTACCATTGTTTTGGCTATACTGGGTCTCTTTAAATTTTACATGAATTTTAGAATTAAAGAAGTCAGCTGTAATTCTGACATGAATGGCATTAAATCTATAGATCACCTGGGAGATTATGTCCATCTTAATTTAATAATGATAAATTTTCTTATCTATAAATATGGAATGTTTCCCCAATTATTTATATCTCTCTTAATTTCTTTCAACAATGTCTTATAGTCTTCAAAGTATGAATTTTGCACTTTGGCTGAATTTATTACTAAGTGTTTTATGTTTTTGATACTCTTGTAAATGGAATTTTTAAACTTTTCTTTTTGTATGCTCTATTGAGAGTATATAGAACTGATCACGAAGAATTGATTTTTACATATCCTATCCTATGACACAACTTTAGTGTGCTCACACATTTTTTTTCCTAGTAGGTTTTTTTTTGGTGTGTGTGTACTGTCAAATTGGATCTAACTGGTACAGGAGGAGATTGCCCCTCCTTCTCCAACAGAGCATCTGGTGGACTCGAACTGCACACCTCTGGGATTGCAGTTTAGCTTCTTGCCTCTACGCTTACAAGGAAGCCCAGTAAATACCACTATCATTCAGATATATGCACCAACAACCAGAGCCAAAGAAGAAGAAATAGATGATTTCTACCAGCTTTTACAGTCGGAGATAGATCGAACATGCAATCAAGATGCATTGATAATAATGGGTGACTGGAATGCAAAAGTTGGGAATA
>NW_006399788.1:13046668-13068727 GCF_000299155.1 Elephantulus edwardii | reverse complement strand
CAACAACACATCTGTGCAGTCAATGGAGAAACACAATATTAACAGTCAGAACAAGGCCAGAACAGACTCTGGAATAGACTATTACTCATATGCAAAGTCAAACTGAAGTTGAAGAAAATGAAAACAAGTCCCCAAAACCAAAATATGACCTTCAGTCTCTCCCAGCTGAGGGTAAACACTATCTCAAGAATATATTTAATGCATTTAACTAAAGACCGAAGACCAGATGAGATGTAGGATGACATCAAGAAAATCATACATGAAGAAAGCAAAAGATATTATAAAGACAGGAAAGAAAAAACCAAAACAGATATCAAAAAAGATTCTGGACCTTGCTGTGGAATATAAAGAAGCCAAACAAAGGAATTAAAGAGATGATTTCAAAGGCAACTGGAGAAGAAAAAGTAAAAGTTTTTAAACAAAATGTGTATAAAGCTGAATATAGCAAACCAAGAAAGAACACACTCATTTCTGAAACAGAAATAACTGACAAATTCAAGACTCAAGTGGCAATACCACAGGATTCTATGGGCAGAATCTTGAGTGATGTAGGAGGCACCAAAAGGAGATGGAAAGAATACAAAGAGTGACCGAATCAAAAGGAACTGGTTGAAACCAAACCATTTCAGGAAGCAGCATATGATCAGGACCAATGATAATAAAGGAAGAGGTTAAAGCTGCATTAAAAGCATTGGCAAAAAGTAAGACCTAGCAAGTGATGGGAGTACCAGTTGAGGTGTGTGCTCACTAGGTTATGCAGTGAAATATGGAAGACACTACTTGGCCGTCTCACTAGGAGATGCATATTTGTTCCCATTTAAAATCAAACAAACAAACATACAAACCAACAAACCAAAAAACCGCAATAGAGTGGGAAAATTGTCAAACAATACCAAGAAGCTGTGACAGCTAATTATGAACAACCTCCTCTTATGCAATTTACGGCCTCAGAAAATCCAATGGAGGGTCAGATAGGTGTCAGTTCCAACTTCATGGCCATGAGTATGAACTGATGCAAAACATTGCTCAGTTCCTGCAATGTGCCCCATGCACAGTCCCCATCTATCATCAGTACAGGGCGGTGTGAGATGTCAGCAGAGCTTCCAGCCTCAGATAAACGAGAGAAAAGGCCAAGCGATTGTGCTGTGAACACCCTATGTATCACAACCACCCAAGCCCAGCTGACAAGAACCTCACAGTGTTTTATTCCATTGTGCACAGGGTAGCCATCTTCTTGTATTAAGACTTTCTCATAGCTTATACTAGTACTATAATACAGTACAAACTTATCTTTAATATGCACTGTGGTTGTTGTGTGCCATGAAGTGAGAACTGACCCACAGCTGACCTGCCAGCAGCTTTTCAGAGGCAGTAAATCACATGGGAGGAGACTGCCTATATTTCTTCTATAAAGCAGCTGGTGGATTCAAACTGCTCTTTTGGGTTGACAGTGCAATTCCTTACCATAAAGCCACCAGTGCTCCCTACAAATTCCTGTGAATATTGCTATATTCACTTAATTGGAAGTGTCTGGGCCCAAACTGACAATATTACTGCAGCATGCCTAGACACAAATTTTATTATTATTATTAGTTATTTGTTGTGTGTGCACAGTCAAATCAGATCTGACTGGTACAGGAGGAGACTGCCCCTCCTTCTCCAGCAGGTGGATCCATCTGGTGGATTCGAACCATGAGGTTGTTTTTGTTTTGTTTTGTTTTGTTTTTAAAGTTATATAATTTAGAAAGATGTCAGAATACAACAAGGTCAATATATAAAAATGAACATTTTATATATATTACCAATGAACTTAAAAAGTAAAATCTCTTAAATTACCATTTACAATAGCACTAAAACCATGTTAAAAATACATGTAAGGTTTTATGCTAAAAATGACAAAACACTGAAGCAGCAAAAAGACCTACATAAAATGGAGTGAAATGCACTATTTATGGACTAAATGGCAAATATTAAGAAATCATTGATTCCGTAGATCAAGGAACGTTGACTATCATATAAATCTAAGTATGTTTACCTTTTATAATTTATTATAATTTACAAGCTGTTTGTAAAATGTATTAAAAAGGCAAGGAAACTAGAAAAGCTAAACAGTTTTGAAAATGAAAATAGAATTGCTCAAGTTCAGGATAAAGTTAATCAAGACAATATGGTATTATAAAAGTAGACACAGAACTCACTTAAGCTCAAAGAGTCTTCTATCTATATCTATTTCTCTTCCCCCCCCCTATAATAGCACTAAGGCAATTCAACCCAGGAACCCCCTCCCTTTTTAGAAATAAATAGTATGAGACAATTGGGTCTTGTTAGGTGTCAGCAAGTTACTCAGCAATTTCATGTGACAGAACAGCCCTATAAAGCTTTCTAAGTTGTAATCTTTATAGTTTGCAATAAATAAAGACCAAAGACTCGTTGCTTTTGAATTATGGTGTTGGTGCAGAATACAGACTACACCATGGCCTGTCAATAAACTAATTAGTTTTGGAAAAAGTACAATGAAGAAGCTCCTTTGAAGCAAGGATGTCGTGACATCATCTCATGTAATAGATTATCAGGAGGGCCCAGTCCATGGGAAACACTATGCTTGTTGATGTTGTTGTTTTGTGCCATCAAGTCACCTGTGACTCATAGCAACCCTGTATACAAAAGCTCTGAAGCTTGCCCTATCCTGAGCCAGTCTTACTGACAATAACACACCAACCCCCATTGCCCTACTTACTGTTAGCAGTCCATCTCATCTGGGATCTTCCGCTCCTGTGCTGTCCCTCCAACTTTTGAGCATGATGTCCTTCTCCAAGGATTGGTCTTTCCTAACCACATGCACAAAATATTTGAGACTGAGGTTTAAATTCCTAGCCTCCAAGGAGAAACTTGGTTTCACCCTCTCCCAGACAGACCTATTTGTTTTCTTGGAGGTCCATGGCATGTTCAAGACTCTTCTCCAGCAACCCAACTCAAAGGCATCAATTCTTCTATCGTCCTTAGTCATTATCCAGCTCTGATACATAGCAAATAATTGCGAAGACCATGGACTGGATCAGGCCCACCTTAAGTCTCTAGACTGACACTGTTGCTTCTCAGTACTCTGGAAAGGTCCCTGACAACAGATTCATCTAATGCAATTTGCCTTTAACTTCCTGACTGCTGGTGCCAAAAATGTACATTGGGGAGCTGAGCAAGCCGTAACTTAACAACCTCAGTCTCTTCTCCATCTATCATGATGCTGCCAATTAGCCCAGTAGAGAGAATCTTTGTCTTCTAGATGTTGAGCTTCAATCCATATTGAAGACTACAGTCTTTGACCTGCTTGGTGATTGATCAGCAAAAAAAGATGCTCAACAAAATGGAACGGCATAGTGACTGAGACGGTGGGCTTAAAATACAGCAATTGTGATGGTGCAATTTTTCATTCTGTTGTACATTGTTAGGTATCACTGAGTCTGAACTGACTCATAATTGATCCTCCGTGTTTTCAGAGGTTGTAATCGCGAGAAGTAATTTTCCTCCCTCAGGTCAGGTGGTGTATTTGAGCAGCCTGCCTTTGGGTTGGCAGCACAACTTCTTACCCACTAGACTACCAGAGGTCACAAATTGGAGCAAACTTCATGGCACCTAACAACAATACATATTTACAGGATCTCTAGCAGCAGCTCCCATAGGGGTCAGTGAATTTGGAACAAGCAGCTCTAAGTTAGTGGATGGGCATTTAACCACTAGAGCTTGAATTGACTATTCTTATTAAAAACCAATGTACTTCCAGTTTTTATTTCTACCTTATGGAAAAGATAAATCAAAACTCTTAAATTTCAAAGTTTTATATAGTCTTGTATTAGGCAAAGATTTCTTAGGCATAACACCAAAAGTATAATCCATTAAGGAAACTGCATTTAAAAAACCTGCTCTTCAAAACACACTAATAGAATGAAAAGACAAGTCTCAAAGTAGGAGTACATACATATAAAAAGCTATGTCTGATAAAGACTTTGTATTCAAACCACAGAAATTATTTCATCAGAAATGTAAACTGGGTTACAATTTTATTACTTTCTCAATTAGTTAAAAACATGGAACTTGTATTGAGAAACTGAGTGTATAGATGTTATTTTGTTACGTGCTGTCGAGTCACCTGCGACTCAATAGTGACCCTATGTACAACAGATCTGAAGCCTGCCCTGTCCTGAGCCACACTGGCTCTGACACACTTACTCCCACTGTCCCAGTTACTGTATCAATCCGTCTCATCACAGGTAACTTATTTTTCTGAAGGAAAAATCTATTTTGGGGAGGAAAATTAGACAATATGTACCAGATCTTAAATAGAACCATATTTTTAATATAGTAAATTTAAATAGTAATTATAGTAATATAGCTTCATAATTTTATACACTGGTTGCTATATAAATATGTTCATTAAGTCAATACTTATATTAGCAAAAATGAAAACAAAATCAGACTTGACAAAAATTGCTTAAAAATATGGTACATTCATAAATGTTACACTATGCAGACATTAGCTTGCAAAATCTAGCTTACAGAAATAATTGATGTGGGAAAACATTCAAGATACTGTAAGTGTAGAAACAAGACATTAAATTGCATACATGGTTACATTTTTTTTATATATGTCATAAGCCCAGGGTGGGGGGAATAAACCAAAATATAAAGAATTCTTTTTTGCAAGATCTCATTTAAGATCCCATTTTTTATGATGTCAATACGCTTCCCATGTCCCCCCTTTTGACTTTCCTAAGAATGTCACATAGTTAAATCAGCAAATGCACATGAAGATCCTAGTTGTAAATGGAGTCAGTCACTGTCATCAGAGACGTAACCCACTCATAGCTGACCCTCCAGCAGGTTTTCTGAAGCTGTCACTCACACAGGATTACCCATCTTTCTCTTGTGGATTTGAACTGCCTTTGGTCTACCCATCATCCCAGCAGAACTTCTTATAAACGGAGCAGAATTGCTAATAAGGCGTATATGCACTACTCGTTAAGTCAAATCCATTTGAGTGCTAGCAATCTTAGCACATCGATTTTCCAAGGCTGTATGGGAGCTGCCTGCCTTGAGCAGTTGCTTGATTAAACTGCTTTTTAGTTAGCAGTCCCAAACACCACACTCCACTCCCAGCGCTCCTTTACATGGCACACAGTGGGCAGAGAAAGTCTAGGACTTAGAAATGAAACCTCAGAACCCTCTTCTGCTTGTTTTGCTGCTTCTCCAGTATGCCAGGACTTTCAGGTTCAGTTGGCCTGAGTTTTCCTTATCATCAGGCTCGCTCTTAAGCCTTTCAACATCATTTTGAAGAGTGATTTCATTTGGAAACAAACTCACTTTGGACTTCCCCGTTGGTGTCAGTTTTAGTAAAACTGGTCAAGCACAGAAAAAAAAACCCCAAAACACAAAAACCAAAGCACCCCAACCCTACTTACTACACCTTCTTAAAAATACACGTTCAAGACTTAATTGTTGCCCTCTAGTGGCAAATCCCCAAATAACTTGTGACTCACATATTACTAAAGAGCTAGCTTTCCTACTTAACTCCAATTTATGTATACAAATTAACACTTTTTTGAGGAAACATTTAATATTATTTTGTTTGGTAACTGTTGGGCTAAGGAGAGCCTTCTGATATTAACTTTAAGCCTCCAAAGTGGTGTATGAATTTTTATATAGGTAACAAAATCAGATCATCTTTGCATTAATTAATATAATTAATTATATGCATTAACTTTTGCTAAGATGACAATGCAATTTAACATAAAATTTAGTCTCTTCAGCATTTAAGAGCTCTTGGCTTCCTGAATTTATTAAAGCATTTGATTAATAATAAACACCAGGTTAAAATTTGGCCTTATATGCATTAACTACAAACTGAAGGTAGGTCAGTTTCCCCAACACTTTTTGGGGGTGGGATAGAATGTGGAGAAACACTTTCAATCTTGATAAGACAGATTCAATGAAACTACCAACAATTGAAACAGTTAAACAAGGAAACCAGCTTGCAAGTTCTAAACTGACTTGACTGCCGGGCATCCATTTTTTTCTGGTTTTGTTATCAACTCCACTCGAATTCTCGAGAGGTGGGGTGAGGAGGGGAAGATACCAAAGTACTATTTTCTAACAGCTTAAAGTTCATGGAAAATGCTTTTATCAGCACTGCTTAGTTTTCACATATAAAGACATTCGTATCATCCCTACAAAGGGAAAAGTACAACTACTAAAAGAACCTGTTGTCATAATTCTAAATCTCCTCTAATCTGGGACTATCTACAACCAAAGTAACATTTAAGGTTAAAATCCTCATTTTATTCTGAAAGGATAAAGTGCCATTGATGCATTTTTTATTTCAAGACTAACAACTACACAGAAAAGTTTGAAATGTTATATAAACCTGTTTACATAGTTTTTTAAAAACTATTACTCTGGCCCAGCCACTAAGATCAAGAAGGATTAACAGAATTAAAAATTTGTTTCCTCTGCCATATGGTTTTAAGGTTAATACAGAAATAGTGGCAAAAAAAAAGATACAAGCAACTTCACAAGACTAAGTTGTATTAATAAAAAGATGAGCCATGACCATATAAAATAAGTGGCTTGGGTTTTTAATTTGCTACATCCATGAACTTAAAAAATTATACTTGAGAATATTATTACAATGATTAATAATAGCATTCCTTGATAGAGGCATTTTATTTCTAGCAATAAAGATTCATATTTATATATTTAAAAAACTAACCTATAGTGTTAGGGATGAGAATCATCACAGCTACTGATGAATGAAGAAATCATTTCGAAGAGCTGTTTGGTGGATCCTATCTCAAAACATACACCCAAAGGTTAGGAAACCCTCCTCAAAGTTTGCAAAATTGTCCAGGAAACAGAATGTCATCTATTTGATAATTATGGCAGGAGAGTATCCGGCTTCCCAGTTATGTCTGAAGAACAAATAATGTACCAAAGACCAGCAAATAAATTAGTGAAAGTGTCATTATCTTAAGGTAATCAGACACAGTGTTTTAATACAAATTTAGATGCTAAGTCCAAAATGATAGTTATTACATAAAATTTCTCCTATGTGCTAAAATGTTAAGACAATATTTGTAAAAGTGTGGCTGGAGGTAATGATGGCAAAATTGTTTAATTACTTATTACTGTGGAGTAGAATATTAAATAGTGGACATATAAATAGCACTCATTGAATTCTTTAAACTTTGTATATTATTATCCAGTAATAACATAAATGTCCACTTTAAAAAATAAAGTTCAACCCCGCCCCCCCAATTAAAGCTTCCAGAAAATTGACAAAGGTATATTTATTCTACCTGTTAAAAATAGGGATAGTCTTCATCTTTGGATAAAGTATCACTTATGTAGAATGTAGCCATATATAGATTACGAAAGTTTTATTTGAGGCAGCTGTTGGAGTCCTTTAAGCACTTTCAAAATTCTGTACCCTTAAAATTTGTCTTTAAAAATAGATTTTGAAAACAAAACAAAAAATTAGGAAAATCATCTATGGCAGAGAACACTTTATTCTGACATGATAAAAAAACATATTGCTGTCAACTGTGACCCACAGCAACCTGATAGAGCAAAAGTGCTTCAAATAGGTTCCCTGGCTGTGAATCTTTGTGGAGGCAGACTATCACAGCTCCCCCCCCATAGAAAGGATGGTGTAGTCAAACAACAGTTAACCGTGTAGTTAAGCAGCTACTGAAGTTGCTTAACCACTGTGCCGCAAATGCTCCTCCTCAGATCAGTAACAGTAAAAAAAGTTTAGTGCATTGTCAACTGAATCTGTGTAAATCATTTCTTCTTAGTTTCCTACTATCTTGTATGACTGAACGAAGTATTAGAAAAATGTTTTGATACAGTATTTCCAGAAAAGGCAAAAATGTAATCAAGCACTATAAAATCTTTAAAATGAAGTTCTATAAATATGTCCAACTTACTTCAAAGACAGGATACGAACAAAATGGGTATCAGTATGTTCAATACTCCCACAACTGACGTGTTAAAAAAAAAAAAAAATCCCAAAACTAACCAAAAGGCAAGTAGCATTTTGTAGATTGTGAAATTCTTAGTAATACCATATATTCAAAACATGTTCATACAGAGCCAACACCTCTTCTTTCCTATGTAAAAAGATCACTTAAGAAATTAACAAAAAAGCCAATTAAACAATGGAAACTCATTTCAATTCACTATGCCCGAGAATAAGACAAAATATTGGTTTGTAGAGGTAGATCAAAAAGAAAAAGAAAACCAGATTCTCCATTCTTTGTCACTTTTATTCAGTAGTTTTTTTTTTCCTTTTCAGTGCCAGACACGGCGAGGAGTGATTACAGCCAACTGTTAAAACATTTGTTCGCAACATATACCCCCTTTACCACTTGACCCCAAACTGACTCATTTTGTGTGCTTTCATTCATTCGGTCTTTTTTTAGTACACCACCACCAAGACTGGGTGGAGGGAGTATGTGTAAGAGAGATGAAGGGGGAGGAGTCCAGGAGGCCAGAAGAGGAGGAATGCTACAAGCCACAGTAAGAATGAGCTGTATTTAATTTAAAAAAGGGGGGAAGGGGTGTACCCCACAAATGATACAGTATGAGGATACACAATTAAATCCCATAGCATGACTGAAGGCTTTCACTGTGTTTGACGTCATCACAATGGAAGGCATAAAAAGTGGAGTAAATCAATGTTGATACAGTCCAATCTAGTCCATTAGGCAAGATGGTGCAAGAAGTCATTTAAATTAAAAGTGCCCTACCCTTACCTAAATGGCTAGCAGACATGGAGAATGACACAGGGATGAACCCACAGCGCTTTCTCCATGTAGCTATAAAAATGTGTTGTCAAATGGCACATTGTTAAACACTGGAAAGGGGTGCCACAATGGACCTCTCTCTTTTATAGGTACGAATGCTAGATTCAACTATCTCAACTAAGCAGGAAGTGGGCTCTTCTGCTGGGAATGCCAACCCTAATTGACTTTGTCTTGAAATATATACAGATTGTTTGTAGTAGCTACAGCAATGATATTTTCTTTAGGATGCCAGGCTGTATGAAGTATTTTCTTGTTGAAGTCTAGGCTGTCAACACTTATTTCATCTTTCTTTCGCTTGCCACTTGCACAGACTTTGCGTGGCTTCAGAACCGTGCGAGGTTTGTTGTTTTCCCGGGATGCTTCTAGGGTTATATCTCGCTTTGTGTTTCTGTCAAACATTCTGAAGAAATTGTTGTAAGATCCAGTCATGACAACGCTGCAAAAAGACAAAACAATCAAACCAACAGGCACGTCAGGATTTTCATTAACATTATCCACTTTGAGCATTGGATAAATAAGTAACATTATCCATATTGAGCCATGGCAGTTTGTAAAAAACTATTTAATGCAAATTTGAATGAAGTAGCACGACTCTTGAGAGTAACCCCTATTTTCTTTCCGTTCAGTTTTTGATAGCTTCTTTGCTTATCCATTCCCTGTTCCTTTCCTATCCTCACTAATAATGCTTCAATGATATTCAAAGACAAACCTATGTATCTCGATGAATAGGATCCTTAGTTCATTGTCACCAATTCTTGTACTAGAACTCACATTAACAGATGAAAAATAAAAAAGGGTCAAAATCGCCAAGTTCTCACATCTTCTGTAGCATGAAACTCACTCACTTCAGTGATAAAACTTTCCTCGATATGAAGCACCTCTAATAACTTCAGAGGAAAGCTTATGTTAATTCCAAAGTTGTTTTCTTTCAAAATTATGTTTTATTGAAATATACCAAATAGTACAGATATAAACCACTAAAATACTGAAAGACTAAAGAGTTGGGAGGGACAGTGCAGGAGAAGACGACTCTCGATGAGATGGATTGATTCTGTGAGTGGAGTGGTGGGAATGAATGTGTCTGAGACAGCGAGGTTGGCACAGAACGGCATCTAGGGCTCTTGTACATAGGGTCGCTGAGTCACAAACGACTCGATGGCATATAGCAACAACAAGGTTTATTTATCTTTGGGATTAACAATATACCTTTAACTAATATAGCTAAAGAATTATTAGAACAACAAAACCAGAGATTACAGACTGCTATAATTACCTAACTGTTCTAAGGTTAAAACAATGCTATAGGCCAATTCTAGTAGTATTACTACAGTATGTATGAAACCATTATATAAAAAAACATAAAGATAATATTTTCCAAATAAAAATTAACTATCTACCAGCACTGCTATGGTACACCCAAGATTATTAAATTTATTTCAAAGAAATATGGAGAGAAGTAAAGTTTTGTAAAGATTTAAAATCTATGTCAATTTGAAAAACAACTGACTAGATTTTTAATAAATATGGTGGGGTTTAGTGGCTACTCAGTCAGCCCAAGCAGCTGTGCTGCAATCCCAAAGGCACACGGTTCGAGTCCACCAGCAGCTCCAAGGACAAAGGATGGGCAATCTCTTTTGTGTGACTGTCTCTGAAAACCCTCTGGAGAGTCAGCTATGGGTTGATTCTGACTTGATGGTATACCATCAAGTGTAATAAGACCACCACCAAAACTGTCAGCCCTGGATTCATGCCAACCCAAGTACAAAGAAAGGAAACACTCTTTCCATGCTATTCCTCTCACACACTAGTTGGGGACTAAGACCCCCTTTATAGGGATTTCACTGGCGAATTCTCAGAAATAGAGCATCAGGCCTATCTTCTGAAAAGTCTCTTTAAATCTAGACACTCTACTGAAATTTGTTCATATCATAGCAAAACACCAGCACTGATAGGCTGAGCATGAGGTGTACTTACAGGAAATTGAATATGGATTTTCTGCATGGAAGGTAAAAGTTCTACCACCGACCCACCATACTATTGTTGTTATTATGTACCGTAAGGTTGAAACCAACATATAACTAACCATCAGGCGGGTTTTGCCCACCTTTTCCCCAAGAAACATCTGGGTGATTCGAACTGTGTACTTTTGCACTGGCAGCATAATTGAATGAGGGATTCAAATGGAAAAAAAAAATTACCTGTCGGATCCATTCCAACAACATTCAAATTTGTCAAATATGCAGTCATTTTCATATAATGAACAAAGTTTACTTCTGAGGTATTCATGTACCTGGGGAAAATGACAATATCTATTATATATACATTTTCTTAAACCTTATAAATTACCTTGTCAACATCATGAAAATGAGCTAACAATCAATGTCTTCAAACAAACAACACAAAAAAGCCCCTGTACACATACACACAGCCCCTTTCCAGACATACACATTCTTCTACTATAGAACAGAGGGAAGAAGAGTCCCTTTTGTGCTTGGCATATAGACTATAAACTCAACTACAATTCTTAGGAAAGAAAACACTTCAATCTGGCAAAGAGACTGATGCTACTTGGCTTTCAGGCTGCTAACTGTGGATTTTAAAAAAAAACCCTGAAAACTAAGGTTCAGAAACATTCTGAACAACATTTTATCAGTATAAATAAAACAAGTATGCTTTTATGGCTAACATGACCATGTGTCAATTTAGTGAAAAATCATTGTTAATTCTGTAAGCATTATTTACAAATTTAGTAGCATGACTTGATAGTAGTTAAAATGATGCAATTCAATAGTATAACTTACAATTACAGAAGAAAATTACAAAAAGTTGGCTATGATCAGAAGGGAAAAAGGAATCTATCTCCTATTTTGTTTTTACTAAGAGCCTTAAAAAAAGAAGTGACAAGACAGAATAGGTTTTTCTTAATGCTTAGAATTTTATACATCATGCCAAACCACCTCCCGCCCCCAAAACCAAAACTAACTTTAAATCTCCATTTTAGAGCAAAATGATCTAGGTTGGGTGTATGTGACATGAACTGAAATTGTGTAGTTGGATTGTAAGTCAGTACAGAATGCAAAAAAAAAAAAAGAATGTAAAAGTAGATGTCAATCAGCGAGGTATTTGTGTAAATTAAAACCAAGTATTGAGTTAAACGAAGCTAAATTAAAATGTAGCTAACTCTCAATTCAGTGTAGGCAGATAAACGGCTAACTACTGTAGAAGATCACTATATTTATCAGACCCTTGGGGGTTATACAAGTGTATAATACAAGCGATTTAAAACAAATACAAAATAGGCTCATGAAGAGATAAAACAGTAAATACCTGGTATGTTTCCACAGGTCTGTTTTCCATATTTAAGTCCCAAATTTTGACTGACAAATAGTCTCTAGTCATCATATATCGACCACTATGGCTGAATTTTACATCAGAAATAGAAGAGATGATCTCAGAAAAAAATGACCTGTTGCTGGGATCTTCAGGTTCTTCAAACACTTGAGTGGGGGAGAAAGAAAAGGTTCAATATACTGACTGACTCAGGCAAACATAGTTCCTAAAACAACAGTTTATAAACTTTATCAACAACTTAACATGACAGACCAATCCTAACTTGTAGGTGCTGAGTTAAATGCTATAGGACAGTCTCCGGTATGTTAGCAGACCAGAGGAGAAGTCTCTCATTAAGTTCCCAAGATCATAATCTTTCAAGAAGTAGGAAGCAGAATGCAGTATCTTTCTCCCATGGAGCAACTGATAGATTCAAACCAATGACCTTTCTTTCATGTCAGTGTTTAGTTAGCAGCCCAACAATTAACCACTATGCCAACAGGGCTCCTTGGTAAAGAATGAAAAAACATTAAATACCATTAATTTCCCTGGATTTTTTTAAAAGGATAATCAATTAATATTAACACTTCAAATATTTATGCAGTATCCTCCCGAAACTTCTACAGCCAATTTAGCAGAACTAGACTCAGGGAGCTTTGGTGATTTAGAGGTAAGGAGTTGTGCTGCTGACCCAAAGGCATGCCGTTCAAATCCACCAGATGCTTCTCAGTAGAAGAATGGGCAATCTCCTCTGTGCAATTTAATGCTGAAACCCAATGGAGGGTCAGCTATGAGTAGGTTACAAAGCAAGGGCAATAAACAAGACACTGAGAATTTCACACTGGTACCCTGGTTTACATATTCTGTATGTACTAATTGACTTTATCCATATTGTCATAAGGAAACAAACATTTCTCACGGTCCACATTTTTATCATCTGCCTTTTACCTGCATGTTCTAAATTCTTTGCTAAGCAGCACAGAGATTTTTAAAAGCTTGAATAAATATAAACCCTTAAGTTTTTTCACCCAGTGGTTTTCAAAAGCCATGTGCACCTCATTTTAGAAAAGATCTTTGCAGGAAAATCAAAATAGAAAGAAAAGAGGAGGAAGGAAGAAAGACATATTGAGTGGAAAAGAGGGAGGGGAAAAAGAAAAAAAAAAAGATATTTGATTACAAAGACTGTAAAGGCTTAACTCAACCCCACCCCCCCACAAATGAGAGTATTCTACTAAAAATATATCCATTGAAATACCCCCAGAGTTGTTCCAGTGTAACAGTCTCTACTGCTTCATGTGAAGTTAGGGTAATTGACCAAAGAATACAAGATAACACCCTGGGCACATAGGTCAAAAATTTGCAATTGTTACAGATATCTAAGGTTAGTGTTAGATGATTAGGAAATATTGTCTTTTAAAGAAGTATTTAATAAACTTACATTTAGAATGCCTATCGCAGAGGGCAGACGCCCTCATGTCACATAACCGAATCGTTCCTTTACTGCTGCTATATACAAATGTGTTACAGCTGTTTGGATGGAATTCCGCTGCTGTAATCACCTCCGTGAGCTCTTCCATATTGGCAGGCTTAATGTCCACAATATCTGAGTAACACTTTATTAAGGAATTTTCACTCAGGAAAAGAGACAAACATATAACTTCACATCTGCTAAACTTATGAGTCATTCACATACCTGAGCACACCAGTATTAATTCTAAAATGCATTCTAGGTTTAACAGTTGGAAATTAGATCCGCATTCTTTTTTTAAAATGTACATTTTTTTTGGCAGGTAGCCAGTATTCAACAATCAGTTAACAAGTATCTTATAAATAGAAGTTAGCCCAATCAGATGATAAAGAGATGTTGTCTTTATTAAATAGGGAAAAAAAGGTATAGCTAACTGTCCAAAAAGACTAAAAATATACAACATGCTAGTATATGATAAAGATGGCTGTTCAAATCTCTGAGTAGGGGATGTGGTGGTAGGATGTGTATGCGCATTCATGTGCGTAGTGTGGTGTAGGATGGGAACAGGACAGAGAAAATAAGCTGGAAATCTACATTTTACTCCTTACAAATTTTAGACAGAAAAAAATGTCAATGTTTAAAAATTAATTTCTAGAAGAAAGCATGAATGTTTAAATAATTTTTAAATGTACAAGTTTCATAAATATGATACAAACTCCCAAATCCATACGGGAAAGACTAATGATTTTATCTTCATAAATATAAAAGAATTCAGTGCACACTGAAAGGGAAAAAATGCAAACAGGGAGAAAAATAATTGCAACACAAATGATAGAACAAATTTTTTTAACATGAAAGGAGTGCTTTAAAAAATATACTCAAATCCAATGAACAAATGAGAAAGAACAAAAGTATTAAAGTCTCATGTTTCTCCTGAGGAGCTGCTGGTGGATTCAAACCACCACAGAGGAAGGGCTTAGAGCTTACCAGTACAACTCTGGAAAACTAAGCCACAAAGCCTACTAAATACAGTAGTAGTAATAACACTTGCTAACATTCATCAAGAATCACACACACCCGCAAAGACACAAACCCAGTTACTGGCACAATATACCGTCTTTCATGAACACCAAAAAAATAAAGCAAATGGATACTAAAACTCCTGTCTGTAATTTCCAGATGCCAAAGATTAATCCGCAAATCATCTGCAGATAAATAGGTTTCATAATCACTATTAATAGAAATAGAGTTGATGTGATATGTATGAGCATTGGCAAATATTCTTCGTGGACTGGCTTCAACCATTAGATCCATGGGCCTAAAGACTGGTACCTGCCAATAAGACAAATGAAAAAACATTTATTAAAAAATATTCATTGTTTACTCTTAACATTTAGGCTCAGAGCACTTCATTATTGAGATTTCTGAAAAAATAAAACAGAGGAAGAAATTTGCCAATAGCCACCTAACAGATGGCATTTGTGAATTATAACTAGAGTGGATATCTGGTCCATTTCTACTACTTTATCTCCAAAGTAAATTAATTTTGGAACTTAATCTTGTAATTGCTAACATCCAAGCTATAAGAGTAAAGTATGACCACACAGCAAGGGGCATAGGTCCATTTCCAGGTTTAAAATGTCCTACCTGGTTATGAAATTGTTGGGAGGGGAGCAGAAGGTTATTATTCCTAAGTTCTAGAACCACCAAAACAAGACTTTCTCTCCCCCCACCTCCCCATTAACACTTACTCGTAGTGTAGTAACTGTAGTAGGATCTCTATACCTTCCATCTTCCTCTTTTAAGTTATAACCTTCTGGTCTTTTATCTCTTTCACTGATTTTCCATAATTTTATTGTTTTATCTAGGGGAAAAAAGGAAGAAAAGACCTTAAAAAAGGGATGCTAATCCCAAGAGACATTTTAATGCATGTTGAAACATGTCATTTCATCTAAAAGCCCTTTTATGACTTAAGACATTTTATCTACTAGCAATACATAAACGGGGGGGCAGGGGGGATATTCCACAAATCTATGTAAACTTTAATTTGATGTTTAAATAAGCTATACCCATCTGTCTATTCTTAAAATTCTTAAAAACAGAACAAAAATGTGGAAGCTGGACAATGAAAAAGAAAGAGCAAAGAACTGATGCCATCTGAAACGTGTTCAAGAATACTGCCTATACCACAGACAACCAGAACAACAAACTAATTTGTCTTCAAAGATTACAGCCATAACACTCCTTACAAGCTAGGACAGTGAGTTTACCATCCCATGTACTTATACATGTTATCATGAGGGAGCC
Source organism: Elephantulus edwardii (assembly GCF_000299155.1). Taxonomy (NCBI): domain Eukaryota; kingdom Metazoa; phylum Chordata; class Mammalia; order Macroscelidea; family Macroscelididae; genus Elephantulus; species Elephantulus edwardii. The sequence goes on along the minus strand of NW_006399788.1, from coordinate 13,052,767 downwards.
AATTATGGAGAAGGACATTACGTTCACCTCAAAGTCTGAAAAAAGAGATGGCTGGAACATAGAAAAAATTCTGTGGCCAACAGAGGAGCAGGGAGTGCTTCATTCTATTGTACACAGGGTAACTAAGAGTTAGAATTCACTCAACAGTAACTAACAACACACACCTTAACCCTCTCCTCATCCTAAGTGACGCTGAGCTGTCTCGTTTACTGCTACTCAGTCAGACCAACCCTATGAAGAACGGACCAGAAACTTTCCCATTTTGTGCCATCCTCACCCTCTCTGACACACTTGAGTCCACAGTACCAGTCACTATGTCAACTTATGTTGTCAAAGGTCTTTCTTCCCTTATTCTGACCCTTCATCTTTCCAAACATTTTGTCCTTCTCTATGAACTGGCCCATCCTGACAGCATGCCCAAAGTATGAGAAAAAAATTTCTACTTCCAAAGTCCGTCTGGTTTCTGCAAGACAGATTCGTTTGTTCTTTTGGCAGTCCATGGTATATTCAACACAACTCAAAGGTTCATTCTTCTTTGGTCTTCCTTATTCATGGTCAAACTTTCTGATGTACAGTAATCAAATGAGAAAATCTATCCTATATTGTTGTTATGTGCTGTTGATTCGCTTGCGACTCATAGCGACCCTATGTACAACAGCCCTAATCCCTGCCTTGTCCTGTGCCAATCACGCTGCCTCTGACACACCCATCTCGATTACCCCAGTCACTGAATCAATCCATCTCTTAGAGGGTCTTCCCCTCCTGCGCTGTCCCTCCACCCTCCCAAGCATGATGACCCTCTCCAAGGACCTGTCCCTCCTGGCAACATGTCCAAAGTATGTCAGACGAAGCCCCACAATCCTTGCTTCCAAGGAGTAGCCTGATTTAACCCTCTCTAGGATGAATCTGTTTGTTTTCTTGGCAGTCCATGGTACATTCAATACTCTTCTCCAGCACCACAGCTCGAAGGCATCAATTCTCCTTCTATCCTCCCTAGTCACTGTCCAACTCTCTGATGCATAACAAGTGATTGCAAAGACCATGGCCTATATCAGATGCACCTTAGTCTCCAGAGACACACCGTTACCCTTGAGTACTTTAGAGTGGTCCCTAATAGCTTTGCCTCACATACTTTGGGCATGTGTGAAAAGAAGCTATTCCTTGGAGAAAGACACTATGCAGGCAAAGGTGGAGGGATGGCAAAGGAGAGGAAGACCCTCAACCAAGTTGGATGACACAGTGACTGCAGCAATGGGCTTGAGAGTCAGATATTGTGAGGACAGCACAGGATATAAGAGGGTTCAGGTTTGTTGTTTACAGGGTCACTACTGGACCTGACGGTCTTAACAACAACAAAATCAGCTGACTCTAATTCATGGTAGCCTTTTATGTATCAGAGTAGAACTCTGTTCCATAGGGCTTTGGTTAGCAACACAACACACCAGACTACGCCACCAGAATTCAAGGCCTGATTTTTCAGAAGTAGATCATCCTTTGAAGGTAACTTTTGGCAAACTTGAATGTACAAGCACTCAGCTGAACCATTTTCATATGAACCATTTTCAACGCCTGAGGGACCAGGTCTAGAATGGTTCTCTTGGTGTTTGTCTGCTACTGTCATCATCAGAAACTACAGACGAGTGTAATGAAGCCATCTTGAAGACACAGGTGGATATAAATTGAGAGCTGAAAGACGTTAATGGGATTTACTTTTCAACAGTATCTGGCAGAAAGGAAATGAGAAGTACTGAAGAAAGAAGATTCGGGTATAAGCCGTTAACTGCTGAAGATGGGTGATTGTTTATACAGCATCATGATACTATTGTGTTATGCTTATTTTTAAAAATTACTTTTGAAGGTAGAAATTAACGTAAATGGTGTAATTAAGTACTATTTCATGTCAGGAGGGAAGCAGTACATAAGAAATGCTATGTGAAATAATTTAAGCTTACCATCCGTATAATTAAAATTGAATCAAGATTAATAAAAGTCAACATAAGGCATCAGCTTGATGCTGTGAACTATATGTTTGCAAGCTTTTATTTGTTTTTGTTTTTAATAAGAAGATACGGAGATCTAACCCATGTGAACAGAAAAAACAGAGGGCACAAATTCCACTGGGTTAGCTGGAGAGAATGATGATCAGAAAAATGGCCATCTAAGAGGAGGCATACATTTGTTTCAGTGGGTGGCATAACCTGCAGAAGGCCTTTGTAAGAACTCAATACAATGTGTATTTAGGCATAAAGCATGAAAGTACTCAGTATCTTCCACTATATCACCTTAAAAGTCATTGGAGCTTATATATAATATTCTCTAAATGGTATAAAACTTAAAATCTAGATGTTAGAAACCGTGAGAGACAAGAAAAATTGACTTCTCTCAGCCCGTGCGTCAGTCTCCTAAGTTTTTAATCTAAATTTTTATAGACCAGAGTCACCCAGAACCTGAAGTATCTCTTACTTACTTCAGTGATATTTTCAAATTAAGTCACAACTCCTAAGGAGTTGGTTTTTCAAGAACCAAATCTGTAATTAATTCCTCAAAATGACAATTCTAATCCTTATTTAAAACTTTCCTTGGATAGGCAAACAGCATGGAAAGAAGGCAGTATGGCCATTCTAGCTTGTGTCACAGTATGGAGGTCAATGTGCTCTCATATATATATAATATCCCTCTGTGGAGACGGCATCTTCCTTCATAAAATATGTTGTATTTACAGTTTGAAATATTTTTATAGTACTTCAGCCACTTAGAAAAGAGGAAAGGAAATGAACATTTACCAAGCATTTATACGCTTACTCCTAGTGGATAAGGAGTCGTACTGCCAATTCAAAGGCAAGGAGTCGAGTTATTGCTGAATGCTCACATTTCTTCATGAGTTGTCTAAACATCTCTTTGTTCTTTTAAATGAAAATAAGCTTTATTAACTCAAGTAATAAATACATACAAAGATGCCAGCACCACCATGAGTTCCCCTCCCCCCCATGTTTTGTGATGAACATTAAACACAACACTGAAATTGTCAAGACCATATTTGTGTAAAAATCTTTAGTGGTGGTGGGGGTCTTTGATGGGTTTGGTCAGATGTTCTTTCCTCTGTATTTCTAACTTGTGCATTTATTTATTTAATTGACTTTAAGAGTTGCTGAGCAGAATGTACGCCAGATGGCCACTTGGGGGGTCAGATACTAAGAAAGCATGCTGTCAGTCAGTCATGGAAAAATATAATATTCTTGAGGTTGGTATTAGCTTATGGTGGCTATGTGGAGACAACAAGCACAGTTTTGGTGACATAAATGTAATCGAGAGAGAAGAGGAAGACATGGGATCGACAGTTTACTGCAAAATTGGCAACTTTCCTCGCAGTTAATAAAGAATTGAGAAGGGAGGGAGAAAAAATGTCTAAGTAGCGCCTATCTAGTGAAAATGCATTCTCCCCAAAGGCCAACTCCTCAGCCAGAGAAGGGAAATGGGGATGGGGAAACAAAAAGAAAAAGGAAAAAAGTTACCACTTTGAATACAAAGAAAATAGGGGAAATAACTGGGCACTTCTCATCCTGGGGAAAGAGGGACAATTCAAAGGCCAGCGAGGAGCCAGGATCTGGTGTTCCGCTCGGTCTCAGCCAAGCACTGGTGGAGCAGACCCCTGGCATGAATGATGCCTCGCTTCAGCCACTCCATGGCATTCTTGCTCCCCATGTAGGTAGGCTCAGTGCCTCGATGATGGCCAGCAGCTCCCAGTACTTGCTCTGTGGCACCTGGCTGTTCCTGGTGCCCTGAGTGTACCTGAAGGATGGTGGCCCATAGTCGCTCACCAGCTAGATGTACTGGGAGGATGTGATCATGCTGGTGGAAGGTGAAGGGACAATTCCAGCCCTGCTGAAGGTGACGTGCCCCTGCAAGGGGCCGACCAGGCACCTGCACATTTTTTTGTTGTAGCTGCATAGGTGGCGCAGCAAGTATGACTGTCCTTCACTCAGCTGACTGCTGCAGATGATGGCTCATCAGTCAGCTATCAGTGGGCACAGGGGCAGCCTTTAACTCTGTGTGGAGCCAGTGGCCAGGGCCTGGGAGGGGGCAGCCCTGGCTTGCCAGCTGAGCCGTAATTTGGCAAAGTTTGGGAGATAGGGAGCTGGGCTAAACATCTCTTGTTTAGTCATCTATTTCTTTTTATTTTTTTAAATTATTTTTTGTGCATGTACCATCAAATCAGATCTTACTGGTACAGGAGGAAATTGTCCCTCCTTCTCCAGCAGACAATCTGGTGGATTCAAACCGTGTACCTTTGGGATTGCAATACAGCTTCTTGCCACTAGGCCACCAGAGCTCCCCGTCATCTATTTCTAAGATTTTATTCTTTAAAGATGCTGGCCTCACCTGGAAGGCTCAAAGAGCCACACTGTGGCCTCATTCACAATCAACACCTTTGGTACCAGCAACCAGGAAATCGAAAGACATAATTACACTGGGAAAGTCTGCTATCTAGAACCTGTCCATAAATTGTGGTACACTCACATGATGGAATACTATGCAGCATGCAGGAATGATTTTGAAAATCACTACCTAACCTGGAAGAGACTGGATGCTAAGTGAACTAACTGTCTCATAAGGACAAACAGTATATAACACCATTATTACAAAGATAGAAAGATAACTAGTAAAACGTTTATGAGGATCCAAGTGGGGGAGGGTAGGAGCAGAGAGGTGAGGGTAAGCACTTGGATAATCACAGGATTGCATAATTTGATGGGTGGAGAGGAGGGTGGGTAAAGGAAATAGGAAAGATCTGGTGTGAAAAACAATGTATATGAAATTTTTAAGCAAACCAGTATAAAATAAAAATGTCATTTTTTTTAAAACCCATTCTCCATAATACTTAAGGAGCAATGTCAGCTTAAAGACTAAGGTGCACCTGATTCAGGACATGGTCCTCCTTGCTAGGCACCTAAGAGCTGGACAATGAATTCAGAATGACAGAAGAATCAAAGTTTTTGAGCTGTAGTGTGGGAGAAGAGCATAGAATAGACTCTCAGCAAGGACTATCAAAAGAACAAACAGGTTTGTCTTAAAGAAAAGTGCTGCCAGAATGCTCCTTGGAGGCAAAAACAATAAAGCTTCATCTACTTACTTTGTTAGGAGGGGCTATTCCTTGGAAAGGGGCATTATGGAAAGATGGAGGGTTGGTGAGAGGAACACCCTTAACAAGATGGATTGACACAGTAAATGTAGCAATGGGCTCATGTATGTCAGAAATGATGGGGATGGCAGAGGACAGAAGAGTTTGGATCTGTTTACTGGGCTGTTTTGAGTTGGACTCAAATCAATGGCACCTAACAATACCATCATCCTTGAAGGACATGCTTCTCGCAGTTTGATTTCACCAGCTGTTCTACTATCTCTTCCTATGCAACTTACAGCCTGTGAAAACATGCTAGACAATCATCTGTAAGTCAGTTCCACCTTGACAGCAATTAATTTTGTGCTACTATACAGGCCAACAGTTACACATGCAATAGTCTAATACGACCCTATTTTCTGTTTATAGATGAGAAAAATTAAATTTGATAACCTGTCCAAGTGGTAAAAGCAGGATCAGATCTAAATCTAATGGCAAAGCTTCAGGTTTTTTTTACTATAAACGGTGTTGTTTACTGTTGTTCTATATCAAAGAGTTGGCACTGACCCATAGTTGACCCTCTGGCACGTTTTCAGAGGGGATAACCATATGGGAGGAGACTGCCCATCCTTCTCCCACAGAGTGACTGGTGGCCTCAAATGCCATACCTTCAGGACTGCAGTGCAGCTTCTTGGCATTAGGCCACCAAAGTTCCCTTTTATAAACAGTGTAGGTGGGGAGAAAAAAAACGTATCTGGACAACATTTGCATGAAATCAAAGTTCAGAAGGCGGGAAAGAAAAACAATAGAAAGAAGGAACAGAGGAGGAGAGAGAAGCATGTTGTTCTGTGGGAGGACTGCAACCACTGTTACAAAAAGCACAATGTGTGGAGAAACTGGAACCCTGATTCACTGTTGGTGGGAGTGTAAAATGGTGCAACCCCTGTGGAAAGCAGTATGGCGCTTTCTCAAAAAGTTGC